>NC_090827.1:106595824-106896699 GCF_028021215.1 Eschrichtius robustus | reverse complement strand
TTCTAAGTTTGGTCTCCCTTCTAAATGTTTGACGCCTTTATGATTTTATGGTTGAAAGGTATTGACTCTCTCCCTTTCCATGAGTATTGTTGCATATAAAAGCCCAGAACTTCTGTATCATCTCACCTCCAGCCTGAGGATGGGGCTGACACTTGGATGTAAGCTTCTCTGAAGCCAACTTTCAGTTGAGCCAGTGCATTTCCATAGTTGAAGCTAGTCTGATTTGAATTCTCTTTTATTTGCTGTGGAAGTCATCTCAGCTAAAACACTGCTCCAAGGGTTAAGTTTTTAAAAATTATGTCACTTGATGGAATACACTTTAGGTATCTGAAAATTCACTTATGACAATCTACACGCTATTTTTCTATGTTTTTTCGCCTTAGGACTTTTGAATTATCCTAAATCAAGATTAATAATATAGTGACTTAGTCCTGTCTGCAGTTTGGGGAAGCCATCTCTTTTCCTCCTTCATATGGTTCTCAGACCAGGAGTAAGAGAATGAGTTAGTTAACCTCCTATCTAGAGCATTCTAACATGAGCTGTGGCTTGTCTTTCTCCCTTAGAATTGGAGGATAGATCTTCTGAATTTTTGATGCCTGCTTTTCAGGAGTATTTAATTGTGCTGCATATGACTTCTCATAATAGGCTTCTCATGGCTTAGCCTTGTGAATCTTCTTCCTACTTTTTCCCCAGTAGTGGTGTGTCTGCCTCTCCCATCTCCCAACTCCTCATCGTCCCAGAGGAAATGAGCTACTGGGACCATGTTGTATAGTCCTGGACTAATTCTTAATAGAGGACATGAATGTGAACCTTAGGGATCAATTCAGAAAATTCTCAATTGTTATCCTTTAAAATATTTTTTCTCTCCCATTATCTCTATTTTTTCTTTCTGGAAGTCCAATTAGGTGTTTTTAGACTTCATCATTTTATTCTCAATATCTTTTTATTTTTCTTCATATTTTCTATCATCTCTCTCGGTGCTCTATTCTTGTAACCCCTCTTCAACTTTCAGTTCACTAGTTCTGTCTTCTGATATATCTAAACTGTTGTTTATTGTGTCCACTGAATTCCTATTTTACACTTTTAAAAAATTGAAGTGTAGTTGATTTACAATGTTGTGTTAGTTTCAGGGGTATAGCAAAGTGATTCAGTTATACATACATATATATCTATTTGTTTCAGATTCTTTTCCCTTATAGGTTATTACAAAATATTGAGTACAGTTCCCTGTGCTATACAGTAGGTCCTTGTTGGTTATCTATTTTATATATAGTAGTGTGTGTATGTTAATCCCAAACTCCTAATTTATCCCTGCCCCTGCTTTCCTCTTTGGTAACCATAAGTTTGTTTTCTATGCCTGTGGGTCTATTTCTGTTTTGTATATAAGTTCATTTGTATCATTTTTTTTTAAGATTCCATGATATCATGTGGTATTTGTCTTTCTCTGTCTGGCTCACTTCATTTAGTATGGTAATCTCTTAGTCTGTCCATGTTGCTGCAAATGGCATTATTTCATTCTTTTTTATGGCTGGGTAATATTCCACTGTATATATGTACCACATCTTCTTTATCCATTCATCTATCTTGGACACTTAGGTTGCTTCCATGTCTTGGCTATTGTAAATAGTGCTGCAGTGAACATTGGGGTGCATGTATCTTTTCAAATTATGGTTATTTTTAGTGACCATAGTTTTCATTTCTAGCAGTTTTACTTTTCTTTTTCAGCTCAGCCTGATATCTTTAAATAATATTCTGATCCTTTTTTGTACTTTTGCTACTCTATTTTATTACTTTAAATATTTATTTTATATTTTGGTTTTATATCTCCAATATCTTTGCCTTTGCAGGTCTGATTCTGCCATCTGTTGCTTCTGCTGACTCTTCACACTCACAATGGCTTGTTTCCTCATGGTTTGCCACTTCTAATTAAGTTCATATTCCTTGGAAGTTTGTCAGTAGGTTTTATTTGAATCTTGGGTTTAGAGTATGTTCTCAAGAGAAGATTCAGGTCTGTTCCTGCCTGACTGCTGGTGAGGCAAAACCCGGGAAATACTTATTTTATTTTTTCAAAAATGTTTTATAGCTAGTTAAATCTTAACTGCAGACTTAGTAACTTTGTAGACAAAAAAAAAAAAAAACCCCATAATTTAGAATATAGCTTGGATGTTCTCCTTGGCTCCTCATCAATCATTTTATTTTTACATAGTTATTGTCAATATATACAGAGTCTGTAAGGCTCTTTTTTCACTCCTGTTTGTATTTTCATGAAGTAAGTTCTACATACCTTTTTTTTGGGTTGTTGTTTGATGTTGTTTTATCTCATAATTTGCTTAATCATCCCCCTCTTGTGGGCCAGTTGTATTAAAACCATTTACCTGGATATAAAAATGTCAGCTTCTCTTTATTCATTACTAATATCTCCATCTTCAAATTGTTTAAATAAGTAGTTTTCCCCATTTGATGAATATCTAAGTCACCTTTGGAGATTTGTAAAATAAAGAGATTATTTTGTCTCACGCTAAACTTACTGAATAGTATCTGTGGGGATGCTTGCTTGTGAATTTTGAGAAAGCTCTTCAGCTAATTTTGATGAAGAAAGAAGTCTATGTTGACCATATGGAGCAGATACTATATACTCTGTGGATACAGTTAAAATAGCTCCATAACAACCATTATCTTCTTTAGCTAACGTTTATACACGCACACATGCGCACATACAATTTTTGTATAATTTTAACTTCAGTGGACATAGTCAGCTCTAGCATGATGTCACAACTGTTTTACGTAGTTCTGCCAGCTTCATGGGTTTATCTGCCTCATATCTTCTCAACTAGAGAATAAACTAAGTGATTGAAAACTAAGTTTCTGTTTCCTCTATATCCCCAGAGTACTCAGCACAGGGCTGAGTGCACAGTAGGGTCTCTGGTAATACTGTCTTCTCCATTCCTAGCCCTTTAAATGAAGCCAGCTCGCCCATACTGTGAAGCAGATGGTAAAATACAGCTCCAGTCTCAGGTGTTTATCCAGGCTCACCCTGAGAGTTCAGCTCCTGTGATTCCTTTTGTTGGTTTCAGTGTTCTTAGAGATTTATTCATTTATTTGTTCATCCAAATATTCATTGAGTCCCTTTGTGTCTATGCCAGATACTGAGGACACAGAGCCCATCCTATCCTATATATCCTGTCCCATCTGCCAGCAAGGCTCTTATCATCTGGTGTTGCCTCTGGTTAAGAGTTCCCTTCCTCAGAGAAAGATGTCAGGCAACTAATCGGGAGCCTGTGTTTGGGTAGGAGGATACACTGCCCTAGCTGCCATGTTTTAGCTCACATTAATATACTTGAAATTTTTCAAATTCACAGCCAACATAATACTAAATGGTGAAAAGCTGAAAGCCTACCTGCTAAATTCTGGAACAAGACAAGTATGCCCACTCTCACCACTTCTATTCAACATATTATTGGAAGTCTTAGCCACAGCAATCAGAGAAGAAAAAGAAATTAAAAGTATCCAAATTAGAAGGGAAAAGGTAAAATTGTCATTATATGCAGTTGACATGATACTCTATATAGAAAAATGCAAAGACTCCACACAAAAACTATTAGAACTGATAAAGGAATTCAGCAAGGTAGCAGGATACAAGATAAACACACAGAAATCTGTTGCATTTCTTTACACTAACAATGAAATATAAGAAAGAGAAAGTAAAAAAAAAAAAAAAAAACAATCCCATTTAAAATTATATAAAATAAATCACCTAGGAATAAATCTAACCAAGAAGGTGAAAGACTTACATGCTGAGAACTATAAAACCCTGATAAAGGAAATCGAAGGAGATTCAAGGATATGGAAGGATATCCCATGCTCTTGGTTTGGAAGAATTAGTATAGTTAAAATGGCCATACTACCTAAATGAATCTACAGATTTAATGCGATCCCTATCAAATTACCCATGACATTTTTTACAGAACTAGAGCAAATAATCCTAAAATTTATATGGAACCACAAAAGACCTAGAATTGCCAAAGCAATCATGAGGAAAAAGAACTAACTCAGTCATAATCCTTCCAGACTTAAGACTATACTACAAAGCTACAGTACTGGTATTGGCACAGAAACAGACATATAGATCAATGGAACAGAATAGAGAACCCAGAAATAAACCCACACACCTGCGGTCAATTAATCTTCAACAAGGGAGGCAAGAATATACAATGGAGACGAGACAGTCTCTTCAGCAAGTTGTGTTGGTAAAGCTGGACAGCTGCATGTAAATCAATGAAGTTAGAACACTCCCTCACGCCATACACAAAAATAAACTAAAAAATGGCTTAAAGACTTAAATATAAGACATGACACCATAAAACTCCTAGAAGAGAACTTGGGCAAAACATTCTCTGACATAAATCCCAGCAATATTTTCTTAGGTCAGTCTCCCAAGGCAGAAGAAATAAAAGCAAAAATAAACAAATAGGACCCAATTAAACTTATACGCTTTTGCACAGTAAAAGAAACTATAAACAAAATGAAAATACAACCTGTGGACTGGGATAAAATATTTGAAAATGATGCTACTGACAAGGGCTAAATTTCCAAAATATGCAAATAGCTCATACAATGCAATATCAAAAAAACAAACAACCCAATCAAAAAATGGGCAGAAGACCTAAATAGACATTTCTCCAAAGAAAACATACAGATGGTCAACAGGCACATAAAAAGATACTCAGTGTTGCTAATTATTAGAGAAATGCAAATCAAAACTACGATGAGGTACCACCTCACATTGCTCAGAATGGCCATCATCAAAAAGCTCACAAATAATAAATGCTGGAGAGGGTGTGGAGAAAAGGGAAAACTGTGGGTGGGAATGTAAATTGGTGCAGCCACTACAGAAAATAATATGGAGGTTGCTTAAAAAACTAGAAATAGAGTTACCATATGATCCAGCAATCCTGCTCCTGGGCATATATCCAGAAAAGAAGAAAAGTCTAATTGGAAAAGATACATGCACCTCAAATTTCATTGCAGCACTATTTACAATAGCCAAGACTTGGAAGCTACCTAAATGTCCACTGACAGATGAATGGATAAAGAAGATGTGGTATGGATATAACAATGGAATGTTACTCAGCCATAAAAAAGAATGAAATAATGCCATTTGCAGCAACATGGATGAACCAAGAGATAATCATACTAAGTGAAGTAAGTCAGACAGAAGAAGACAAATATCATATGATATCACTTACATGTGGAATCTAAAGTAATGATAAAAATGAATTTATCTGCAAAACAGAGACTGAGTCACAGACATGTAGAACAAACTTATGGTTACCAAAGGGGAGGAAGGGAGGAGGGATAAATTGAGAGTACGAGATTGACAGATACACACTACTATATATTAAAATGGATAGACAGCAAGGATTTGCTGTATAGCACAGGGAACTATGTTCGATATCTTGTAATAACCTATAAAGAAAAATAATCAAAAAAGAATATATTCTTTTTTGATTCTTTTCCTTTATATATATATATATATATATATATATATATATATATATACACACACACACACACACATATACACACACACACACACACATAAAATATCCAAACCACATTGCTGTACACCTAAAACTAACACCATATTGTAGACCAGCTATACTTCAATAGCAAATAAAAAAAAAATATATATATATATATATATATATATATATAGCTAGATTTTTTTCTGTGGGACATATATTGATTTATGTATTAATCTTATTCCTCCAGCTAGGCTGTAAGCTTCTTGAGGAAAAAAATGTTATTTGTGTCTGTCAAAATGCGCTCACGAAACATATAATGTGTTGATTTATCAGTTTCTATAATGAAGAGATGGATTGGCTATGAGACTTAGCTCATATTCCTAAATGATTTGACTTGTCTTTTACTGCTTTGCACATCTCACTTCCTTCTCCACTATCTTCAGGTTAGACCAATTGGATCCTTTTCTTTCAACATCTTCCAACCTTTTGACTCCTAGCAGACATCCAGTCTTGGATCTAAGACTGTTTTACTGCATTACACCCTGGTGGCTGAGCCCTTTGGAGGAAAATAACTGGCACAATGATGGAGACAAAGACCCCAACAAACTCCTCATCTCTATGTCCAGCTGGGCCTTAACTCTGGCACACACTTTTCGCTAGCTACTCTCATCCTCAATTTCTCCCTCTTGTTTGAAGGGAAGTGACTCTTCGCCTCTTCCCTTTCCTCCTAAGGCCAATCCCTCCACCTGTGCCCTTGATCCACTTCCCTCCTGCCTTTTCAGGCTCTTGTTCCATCAATTAATCAGTTTCTTTCTTGACTCATTAACCCCTCCCTCTCTACTGGCTGTTTCCTTTCAGAAAAAAATAAGACACAAATATCATCTACCCTAAAAAAAACTGTTTTTCTTTCTTGCCATAGGATGATAGATTGGACATTTTGACTGAGGTAACCTGATAGATGTGAAATACTAGAGTGAGCTATGAGACAGACCTAGAACTGGTTAGGTGACTGGCTTGCAACCAAGGTATAAAGATGGGATCAGCCAAAATGGTGAGATCTTCCATGGAGCGCACAAGAGTGCAAGTGCCAAGACAAACTGAGCCAATTGCATGGAGGAGTCCTGACTCCAACCCTTAGCCTGGAGCCTGGATCCTACAAGTTCAGTTTAGCCCAGCCAATTGGCAGCTGGTCTGAAGACCTCTGAAACAAGAAATAAAGCTCAGTAATTGGGGAAGGTTTGTCCTGTGGCGTTATTGCAGCAATAGCTGACTAATACAAGCTGGCACTTAACAAGTGGAGAAACAAGAGTCAAAGGGTGGCTCCTCTTCCATGCCCAGAAGGTCCTATTTCTTTCACCCTTCTGGTTGTCAGGGGAAGAAGTTAATCTACCACAATGATGATTATCTTAATGCATTAAAGTCCTTTCTTTCTGATTTGCTTTCTTTGCTTTCATTTTTCTTCCTTTCTTCTTTCATTCTTTTCTTCTTTTATCTTCTTTTACTACTGAACCCTTACATTTGGTTGGGCCCTAGGTCTACAAAACAAGTAAGATCCATCTTCTGGTTTAAATGAGGAAATGAACTGGAAACAGATAATTGATCCACGTGTAAGTGGTATAAAGTTGTATATAGAAGGTGGTTTTATATAGAAGGTAGAAAAAAAGGGAGAGGTCAGCTCTGGGTATCGCTGCTAACAGTCACGGATCACTTGGGCCAGGCCCTGTGCTAGGGGCAGAGTTGAACAGTCCCTGCCCTTGCTCCCTTCCTTCCAACTTTTTGGAGTCTGTGTCTTCACTTCTGTGATTACACCCTGCTGTCTCTACTCTGGGTCCTCCACACACATTATTCCCTGTTCTGGAAATCTCTTCCTCTTTACCTAGCTACCAACTTTGGATCTTTTCCCACGGGAGGTCTTCTCAACATCCAAGGGTGGGCTGGATTTCCCTTCTAGAGCAATCATAGCACTTGATATGTCTCTCACTGTAATATGTGTCATATTTGAATTAAATGTCTGTTTTCCTTGCTAGCTAACTAGTCCAAATCAAATCTGTCTGGTTTACTGCCTTTTCTCTGGCAACTGGTTTACTATAGGATACATAGAAGGGACTCAATAAATATTAAGTGAACTGGATGGAATTGAATTACTAAAAGTCTGATATGTGTGGCACAACAGGTGTGGGAACAGAAGAAGACGTGCAGGAAGTACCCTAAAATGATCAATTAGTTCACTTCCTAGCCTCTCGACCAAACACTCAAATTGCTACACAAATACCCAAATTGCTACCCAAGTTGATCCTTGAAGTTGGCAAAAAAGAAAAAAAATAGAAATCCAATTTGGGTCTCCAAGAAGCTCAGCAGCACTTGCCTTGCTGAGAACTCTTGAACAGCTAGAGAATTCCACTCATGAGCAGCTGGTCTCGCTCATGGCTTGTGACGCAGGCAGTGCTTGGTGATAACATTTCCTGGAATTGATGCGTATCTGCTATGTGTGCGGCTCAAGGGCCTTGTTTTATTCACGCAAATACAAACCCCCTGGCAGTGCAGCATAGCCTTTGAATCCTGCTTATCCTGGCAGGAGAGGCCGTGGGAGGCTGTGTGGGAGGCCACTGGCTCCACCAGCTTGGGTTGGGGCCTGGGGGTGCAGAATTGCAGCATGGGGCCCTGCCTGCTCAGACACTGTCTTTTGTCTTATTGTTGAGAGGCTACTGCCTGTTCTCTGTATGGTGAAATCACTCAGTTCCTTCTCCTCTTTTTATTGCTGCAAACAGTAAAAATATGAAAATTTTTACCTCCTAGAACCAGACGCCCTGTAGTATCTATGTGACAATTTGAAAAGATTGCTCAGAATGAAAAGGTCTGTTTTGTACACACAAAACCATCTCCACGTCCTCAATGAATTTTCACATGGCCATATGGAATCACACATAAAAATGGCAGGGTTTTCTTAAAACCAACTTCCCATCACCACCCAAAGAACAGTAGCTTTACTAATACAAGGGGGGTGGGCAAATGGCTGGAGCTAAGAATAGTCTTTACATTTTTAAATGGTTACCAAAAAGGTCAAAAGAAAAACTATATTTCTGGAAAGGGAAAATTAGATGACATTGACATTTCAATGTCCATTAATAAAGTTTGATTGGAACGAAGCCCTGCCTGTTTGTTGAGGGCTTGTTTGGAGCTGCTTTCCTGCTCCAAGAGCAGAGGTGAAGAGTAGGAACAGAGACCAGGTATGACTGGGAAAACCTAAAATATTTACTGTCTTGCTGTTGACAGAAAATGTTCGCTGACCCCTGCACAGGAGGTATATGGATTTGTTAACTGACCCATCCTAAAGTTACCGGAGACTTGCTCAAGGGCCTGCTTTGTGTTTCCAGTAGACTGAACTGAATTCCCTCTTTGAGAAAAGACGTGTGGGCACAGACAGCTCTGACTGCTCTTCAGCTGCCCTTCTCCACCCTCCTTCGTGTTAGGGTGTGTGTTGATAATCATAACCCAGAGAACGGAACTGCCCCAGCAGGGACCACATCATGATTCAGCACAGAAGGTAGAACTAGTGCTCAGATCTGCTGCCTGCACGTCTAGTGAGGTCTTCTACTTTTAACAGTGTCCTGGGTACTCAAGAAAAACCAAATAATTCTTTTTTTTTCCTTCTTCTTCTTTAAAGGGACTCACACCTCTAGGAAGAATTATTAAGCAAAGACTCTTGTCTGGATTATCTCAATGAAACTTTGATAGGTCTCGATGCCCTCTGCTGGTCTCCTGCACCTTGTTCTTTCCTCTGCTACAGCGCATCGTGCACAGAAGTAAGATTGTTGGCTTCTCCATATCTTCTAGATAGTGAGTTCCTTCAGGGCAGGTTTATACCTCTGTATTATGAGCATGTGTCACGGGCTAGGCACATGCTGGATGCATGCAAAATGTCCAAGGAATCAACAAGCTCCATGCTTCTCACACAGAGTTACAAGTCTGGGGAGTCCATGGTGGTGTGACAAGAGGTCCCTGAAGCCACAGATTACACATGGCCTACCTTTCTGGGTATTGATATAGTACTTAAAGACCTATGGTAAAAATCCTGAGTTTTAGACTTAAACAAGCATGGCTAGGTTACAGAGTAAAGACTCAGAATGTTTAAAGGTGGAGCACAGACTTCAAAGAACTTAACCTGCTTGTGGTGGCCATTTAGGTCAGGGGTCTACATCAGGTCCCTGGAGTAGGAAGGAGGGTGGCAGGTACAAATCCATTCTGTCCTACGCTCAGACGTCTTTGGGTGGAATTGTCAGAGAAGGACTAAAATACTATATTTCTGCAAGTCCTAAACGGGGTATTATTACAGTGGGATTCAGGGCAGTCAAATCGAACCTTCTGGTTTGCGGAGGAGGCAGGAAGGTGGAACAGAGAGGCCTTTGGCCAGACATGGCCAGCTCGATCAGTACTGACAGATGCATTATACCCTTTGTCAGGGATCCTCAGACATCCACGTGGATCTGTAGCCCAAGGGGTCCTTTGAGAATCTGCCAAAAGCTGTAGACTCTAAGAAACTGCACTATTAACTTGGGTGTAGAAGAATGATACCTTAACATAATGTTTATCATAATCTTTGCTGCCGGAGGTGGGGGGGGACTTAATCTCAACCAATTTAAGGTTATTCCCTGGGAGTGGCTAAGGCCTCAGTAATATGGGGAAGGGTAAAAAGTGAGTTAACGTCTAGTGGGGCATATGGTCTGAATTGTTATCCTAGATGACATTGTCCTTGATTCCTTCTGGTCTTCAATGGTTTTTCCAGCAGTTCACTCATAAGCTGTCCGTCACAAGCAGTCTCTCACTCCTGTCTGTCCTCTCCCTCAATGCTAATCCTTTAAGGTTTTTTGTTCTTCCCCTTATGCACTGGGCCACTGGCCACTAGAATGTGGATGGAGCTGGCTACAGCCCTTCCCCACTTCGCTGTTAATCTTGGGGGCATTAGGGGTCGTGCAACGCACACCAAGCTTTTGCATACAATTCTGTTGTGTCCGTGGATCTCAGGTTAGTAACCCCTGCCCAAGTCTAAGTCTGAAAAAGGAGGTCTACTATATTCAGGGTGAGTGGAGGTGAGGAAGAGAGAATGAGATGAACCAGGAGGTTCTCTACTGTTGTCGAATTCCTGGCAAGGGAAAGAAGGGGAGAGAAGGAGTAGGCACCAGTGTGTAGAACATCACTGGCAGCAGGCGGCAGCTAACATCCAAACATAGCCGCATGCCTACCGTACTGTGTAATTCTATGGCTCTTTTGGCAGTGCTTACAGGCACGCTCTCTCTGAGTGCTATTGATTTCTTGGGGAAAAGAGATCAAAAACAAGTGTTATACTTGGTGTCATGTGTTTTCTGGGGGAAGTAAATAGATTAGCCAAATTGGACAGACAAGATCGGGCAAAGAGAGAGGAGGCTCTCTGGAACTGTCTTCCCTGAAATGGGATCTCTTAAAATGATCCACAGGGGGAATAAAATGATTGGGCATGGCAGGGATTTGTCCTGCACTCAGATCGGGTGCACATTTTGTTTCCATCTCAGCTTCATGTCCTGAGACTCAAACCCCTCTGCTCTCCATTGGATTGCTGTTTGATATCAGCAATTCTGCTTACCTGTATCTTGACCATTGCCATCCCCCAAGCTGCCATGGCTGATTGTCCCTCTGTTTCTGGATATTGCTCTATAACAGAACTGTCCAATAAAACTTTTTGTGATGATGTAAATATTTGAACTCTGCTGTTAAATACAGTAGCCACTGGCCTCATGTGGCTTTTGAGCACTTGAAATATGGCCTAGCATGACTGTAGAACTGGAGTTTTAATTTTAGTTAATTTAAATTGAAGTAGCCACATGTAGCTGTTTGCTATCATCTTGGACAGTGCAGTTTTAGATTTTGCAATACTGCTAGTGTGAATTAGTGGCATCCACACATACCACGTGGGATTGGGAGAAGTGGCATCCACACATACCACCTGGGATTGGGAGATTGTTAGAAATGTGGTACCTTGGGCCTCACCCCAGATCTACTGAATGAGAATCTGCATTTTTAACAATATCTCCAGGCATTAGACTGCACATTAAAGTTTGAGAAGCAGTGCTTGAAATGACTGAGTCTCAGGAAAAGACGTGGTATCAATTGGGGTAAACTGGGTTAAGCTGCAGTAACAAACAATCCCCCAATCCTAGTGGCTTAAAATAAACAAGGTTTACTTCTCTCTAATGCTTCTTGTTTACTGTGGGCTAGAGGGGTCTCTGTTGTACGTCATTCTCATTCTAGGTCCTAGGCTAATGGACCAGTACTCTCTGTATCATTTTTCATTGCTGTGGCAGAAGGGAAAACAGAGAGCTCAATGAATTTTGTCATTTTACTGGGCAAAGCAAATCATATGACCACACCTAACTCTAAGGAGGCAAGGAGCAATCCTATGAACCATGTGTCCAGAAGAGGGAGAAACAGAATATTTGGCGAACATACTTGGTGAACAGCACTAATGACTGCCACACACAGCAAGCATAACTAGATCTTTTCTGTTTTGTTTTAACAACCAGTTTTAAGCATTACCATTTCAAGCTTAGACTTGCAATAGCTTTCTAATTGGTCTCTCTGCTGTCCTTCCTTCCTTTACATCTCTACCATATTAATTCTCCTAAGGCATAGCTCTGAGTATGTCATTTCTCCGCTCAAAACCCTTCAGTGACACCTCATTGTCCACCCAGTTAAGTAAATTCCCTTTAGCATGATGTAGTGGAAAGAATGCTACTAATTTATCTGTGTGACCTTGGAGAACGTTGCTTAAATTCTCTGACTCTCAGTTTTCTTGTCATTTAACTTGGAGATAAAAATACCTGCCTTCAAGGACTGCTATGAATCTTAAATAATGTGTGTAAAGTGCCTAGTGCATTAAACATTTAGTAAATAAGAGCATAATCATTATCATGAACTCTTAGGGTATACTGTGCATAGCTATATCATAACATTTACTCAAAACATATTGAAATAACCTATTGCAAGTCTCTTTCTCCTAGTACATTTGAATTCCTTAAGAGTAGGGACTGTGCCTTTGATTTTACAGCTACTGAATCTAGAGTGAAGCTCTGCATGTAGAAGGTTCTTATTAAACGTCATTTTAACTGTACATCATTAGTCAAGCATTTAGAGCTTGAATAGTAAGGTTGCCTTATGTGTGTATCCAGTGTCATAACTAAGCTGGACACTTGCTGCTCCTCTAATGAACAGCAAGCTTCTCATCTCTGAGCCTTTGTGCATGTTATTTGAGTTTCTGATATGTACTTTTCTCTTCCTCTGCCTTAACCTTTCAAATGTTTACTCATCACTCAAGGTAGTTTAAAATGGCAACTCTGCAACTAATATTTTTCTAATTCCTAAACCTGAAAGCAACATCTCCATTCTTTGAACATCTGTAGTATTCAGAGAAGACTTCACACAAGAAGATCATGATCTGGGATTTTCTCTGAAAAAATGACAGCCAGGGAATTCTACTAGGAAGGCAAAGTTGAGAGCATGAAACAGGGAGGACACTCCAAACAGATCAGGGAGGGATTATACATTTTTACATGGCTGAAGTGTGGGGAATATAGGGAAAGAAGGCAGAAACAAGACCAGAGAGACAGGAAGGTGCTAGAAGAGGCTGACCTTGCAGGCCATGGTAGGGAGTTTAAATTTTATTTGGAGTCAATGGAGATGGCTTTAAGCAGGGAAGTGACATGATCATATTTATGACCTGGAAGAACCAGTTTATTGAGGATGAGGGTCTGATATGAAAATAGATATTTAACAATTGACATCCAATTCTCTATGTTAAGTCAGTTAGCATTCTCTGTGTTTTCTGATCATGATTTTGTTTCTCCAGTGTTTCTCCTTTACTTGTGTAATTTATTTATTCCAACTACCTACCTATTGCTGGAAGATGTGTACATTTTCAGCCCTTTTCTTAAGCCTGCATTCCAAGCATCATCTCATAGCTTCAGTCGTCTATCAATTAGAAATTACATTTGGGTTTTTATAAAAAGTCCCTTCTCTCACTAGTGGCTTCAATAAGATACAAGCTTAATTCTCTCATGTAAAAGAAGTCTGGAGATAGGTTTCACAGTTTTATCAGGGACTAAGACTTGTATTTGTTTCCCCTTCCATCCTTGCTCAATGTCTTACATTCTGAAGATTACCTCTTACAGAATGGCTGCTGGAGCTCCTACCATCACATCCCCACTTCTGGCAGTAGGAGGGAAGAAGCAGGAAAGAATTAATGCTTCTTGAGAGTTCCATATAGTGCATCTGCTTGTAATTATTGGTAAACAGTCACAGGGCTACAAGGGAGATGAAAAATGTAGACTTTTATTCTAAGTGGCAATGTGCCCAGCTAAAAATTAATTTTTTTAACTAAGAAGGAAGCAAAGACCTGTGGAAGTAGGAAACTAGCAGCTTCTGATATAGTATGTTACTCCAGCCTTCATTGTAATACATATAGTTTTTGGAAGACTTTATACTTCCACTAATGTCTACTTGCCAAAAATTCCATCCTACCAGATCCTACTGGTGTCTATTTGTCTTGTTGCATTTAAATGTCAATTTCAGCTTATGTATTACTTACACTCTGTGCCTTGATGCATGCACATCTGCTCATCCTGCCTATGATAATTCTTAGTCAGAGTCCATCCTTCTTAATCTTAACCTTCAGTCCTTCATTGCAACAAGGGAAAGAACAACCAAGAGGTACTGTGCAAAGTGACTGCAGACACCCCAGATATATTTGACCAGACATGCCTCAGTCAATGCCCATCTAAATGAGAAATACATTATTTTCTTTGCCCAAATTTACTTGTTCCAAATGTGCTCTGTTTGGATGGTTTGTTGTCAACTTTGCATCCCTATGACCCCTTCTCGTGTTTTCTCTGTGTTGCAGAAGCGAAGTCAGGAACTACATTTATCCATGTCCCCGTTCCTATATTGCTCCGGTTTAGAATTTGCTAATGAAAGGAATTTATATAAGATTTGCAGGCAGAAGAGTGGGAGAAACCAGTGCTCTCTGGAGGCCATTGCAGACCCAGAGGAGCTTCCTGGGGAGCTTTGTGCCCTACCTACTTTAAAGCCTCAAGCTCAGCTCCAGCCGCTGACCAAGCAGCCCTTGGGTGGCACTTTCCTGATTATACTGGCAGCTCCCTATGCCTCTGTTCCCCTGGATCTTCCAATGGCTGAGTGGAATTAATTCTCTAATTCCTATATTAAATGCTTTATATTGAAATTATAGAGCAGCTTCTCTTTTCCTAAATGAGACCTGATTGATATATCCCCTCTCCTCTGAGTTATTTGGTTACAAAAATTTCGAAGGCTCTTTTCTTGGAATACTATTTATATAGTTCAGAAGGTATATTCATTTACATTGCAAAGGTCCTTTGAAACTATATAGATAAGAATATATAAGATAATAATAAGATATCTCATATGATTATATATTACAATTTATAATTTATTACGTCTTATAAATGTGTTTCTCTCACCCCCCTCGAAGGTTTGATTTCCCAGAGTACTAGAGAGTACCTAATACCTATCACTTTAATAACATTATGACAAGAAGGTCTCCCATTTTGCTCTGTAGAAAGGCATTAGGAGCCAATAATGAGTTGGGTGGGGGGTGTAGCAGGGGTAGTAATGGAGTCAAAAAGTGAAGGGGTTGCTCCAAGCCTGGTGGGACTCCAACCTGAATTCCCAGCTCTGCACTCCTACTTCAGTGTAGAGCTCAGCTTCCATTGCTTGCCATATGAGTGATCCACCCAAGATTTCATTTGACAGAAATTATTTCACTGCTTAAAAATAAACTTGAAAACTACTACTTTAAAACCTGAGATTTGAGATGTGTATTAGAAGTCTCAGGTCTTTCACTTAGTAGCCATGTGACTTTGGGCAGGTCATGAGAACTCTCTGAGTTCACCTTCCTCAGTGGCACAATAATACCAATGTCAAAGCATTGCTGAGAGGATGAAGAGAAATAATGCCCGCCAGTGTGAAGGGCTATACCAGTCAAGGGTCATGCCCTCCAACGCCTGTAGGGGCTAGGCTGGGGACATAAATGAATGAAATAGGCCAGCATGAATGGGAAAGCATATGTCCCAATGAAAAGGGGCATCCTCAGCTTACTGTTTTGATTAACATTTGGGAATGTGATCAGATCTTTCCATTTTTGAAGAAAATCTGGAAATATGGTTTTTTGGAGGGGAATCTCAGGATTTTAAAATGTTGATACTAATTCAACTTCTAAGAGACCAATCAGAGCACATTTGCTCATTTGTGGCTTTTTTGTATGCTCTTTAAGTTACAAAGATATCAATTATTATTATTTAAAAAAAATTTTATTTTATATTGGAGTATAGTTAATTAACAATGCTGTGTTAGTTTCAGGTGAACAGCAAAGTGATTCAGTTACGCATATACATGTATCTATTCTTTTTCAAATTCTTTTCCCATTTAGGTTATTACAGAATATTGAGCAGAGTTCCCTGTGCTATACAGTAGGTTCTTGTTGGTTATCTATTTTAAATATAGCAGTGTGTACATGTCAATCCCAAACTCCCAATGGGCCTTGGAAGCTGTTGTTCTTTAGCCTTTCCTGTGAGCCTGCCTGTCTCCTTGCTTCTGGTAACATACCCTCCCCCTTGACCCAGTCTGGCTGATCGTAGTTTCCCATCTAAAGGGTGGGTATTTGACTGGGGTATAGGGCTAATCAGGTTCTTTCTAGGGATCAATATGTGGACTCCATGGGAATTAGGCTATCCTTTCTCACTTGTGTTACTCAACTGGTCTGACTTAGGCCTAGAGATGCCAATGGCCATAATTCTTAGTCACTTGGTAAAAATCCAGCTGTGGGAAAGAATGAGGCCAAAAAGCAGAGGTAAAAGAGACCAAGAGTCTTGGCAACACCGAGTCAGGGAGAACTTCATTTTTTCAGCTCTTGTTTAATCCTGAGAGTTAATAAAAAATATTCCTTTTAGCCATGAGGGCCAGCAAATTCCCTTTTGGTTTGCTTATGATAATTTGAACTGAACTTTTCTCAATAATGTCCAGCCAAAAGACTATATACTACTATTAGTAATAGTATTAGTAGAGGTAAAATTTCATTATCCATCAATTACTTTAAAAACAAGGCAGAAGTAAAATTTTGGATTTTAAAGAACTATCCTTGAACTAAAATTTAGTTTTGAAGAGTTTAAGAACTGTAGTAAGAGACTTGGTATTTGGGATAGTGCAAAGGATAAGCACAAAATGAGACTTTCTATTCTCATGGGCTGTGGTATGCACTGGCCCTTCATATATTCTCTGCAGTCTTTCATCTCTTCATAGAATCTTCCTTCTTAGGGAAGTTTCCTGGTACCATTGTGTGAATGTTTCAATAGGTTTTTATTCTCCCAGGGCAGAAACCAAGAACACCGGTCTGGAAGAAAAGATTCAGTAGGCACCGATATTATCTGTCTGGGATAAGTACCAATTTGATGAGAAAATGAAAAATAATGCCTCAGACAGAGCACTTTCCTAGATATGTGTGATGTGCATAACTAAATAGGTGGGTTTGTCTTTTGCTAAATATAACTTAATGGCACTTAAAACCAAGCTATGAAGGGAAGAATTAGAAGGCACAGAATAATATATAGGATTCACACATGAGATAATTTAAAGGCAAAACATAATCAAAAGTTGAAATGTCTCACTTAGTATAGTAGGAGTTGTAAAGCCTGGAAGTTTAGAGAATTGATACTGGTGATAGGAAAAATTATATATTAACTTTATGACACTTCATAAAGAGGTAGTGATTTCTGAATGTGTACTGTTAGTTTTATTTTAAATACTGTCAAAGTGAGCAGAGAAAAACTTCCCCAGAGATAGGCAAGCATCCTGCTGGGAGCACAGTCAGGCAAATGTTCCTCAGAGCTGGCAGAAAGCCCGGCAGTGTGCTTCTAAGCAGCATTTAAGGTACCTCAAACTCCTTCTTCATTCAAGCCCATGTTTTTTTGAAATCAGCCTTTACTGGGGAGGAAATCTTAGATGTCAAAACAGAGTTGAAACAGTGAATTCTGTGGGCACTTGGGTTAAAAAAAAAAAACCTCTCGTGATACTACTCCCTAATTGGGATTGTTTTTGTGAATTTAATCACATTAATCCATGTCTCAGTTAATTATGCAATAACATTTACATGCCTGGAGGCAAATTTACAATTTTTGCTCAGACTTTTTCTGAAAATGTGTTGTTACACTTTGAAAACCAGTGCCAAGATACTAAATATAAATTGAATTTTGAGGAGGTTAGAATTTCTGATCTGGCTCTACTACATGTTAGAATATGAGGGGGTGGTCCCTGCCATTGTACTCATCCATGACACTAGGCTGAATTTTCTACTGAAGTTTCACATTTTATCTGCGGACTTGACTTCTGAAAAAGTTCCTTTACTCTTGTCTGTAAGATAAAGATCTAAACATTTCAACCTAGCATTAAATATGCTAGCTTCACCATTCAAGACTATGCCTCATGCTGGGCCAGAGTGACCCTCTCAATGCTGATGATAAATGCTTGTTGGAGGTGTGAAGTCTGAGCTATGAGGCCAAGTATGATCTTCACTTCACTGAGCTACAGTGTGGCCAGGTGGAGAGTTAAGGTGTGTTTCAGTTTCCAAGTCTTTCCTTCAGAGTCTTGAGGTTATAGAAGCCTACTGATTGCATAGGGGTAGATATAAACTTTGCCTAAATATTCCCAAAAGTTTGTTGGTGATGCTATTAATTTTGTCTGCTATTAATTAATTAATTAATCCACAAGTTTCTATGCTAATATATTTTGATTGATCATAACTTTGAGAATCAGAGGATTATTGAATCTGGGAAGAGTGAATCTTTAACTCATTTAGCTTTCCATCCAAGGCATAAATCTCTTCTACCATGTCTTTCATGCATTCACTCAGCTGGGAAATTCTTATTAAATGCTATGCTGAGCCAGAGATTGTGCCAGGTTTTTGTGAAGGACTCAGAGACAGGTAAAATGTGCTCTGTCCTTGGGGGGTTATAATCTCATGGCAGTTGTGCTACATGTTTGTAAATATACTAGCTGATAGACAGGGATAGGTGGCTTAGTAGAACTAGAGATGGAATGATAGAGGAATGTCAGGTAGAAGAGATTTGGCTGATGGAATAATGATGAAGTATTAGAGGAAGTGGGTTTTCAGCTGAGGCATAAAGAAGTGTAGTTAGGTTTGAACCTGTAGGGATGGGAGAGAAAGAAATTCCAGTTGGAAGGATAATTTGAGAAAATTAGGGGATTTTTAAAAGGTGACATGGAGAAGTTAGGTGTGGCTAGAACATAGGACATGATTAGCGGGTTAACTGGTTGGAAGCATGGTTAGAAGGATGCATAAGAAGTGGCTTTTTGCCAGGTCACTGATTCTTTTGAAAGGCAGCCAAAATATGTTGTATGCTATCCTGCAGGAACTGTGGAGGCACTGGCAGTTTTCAAGCAAAGAAATGAATTGATCAAACTGAACTATAGGAAGATGACTGTGGGTGCTGAATATCAGGTGGATTAGGGAACAAAGAGACTAGAGTCAGGGAAATGAGCTGGGGACCATTACATGGTTCAGGTAAAAAGTTATTAGAGCTCTAACTAGAGAAGTAGCTGGAGTAACCATGAAAAGTGGATAGGGGTCAAACCTGTGGGATTTCATGACTGACTAGTTGTGGAGGGCAAGGGAAAGAAAGAAGTAGCAGTTACCTTAGCAGTTTTTATTCAAGTGTCTGGAAAAGCGGTGATGCTGAGGAGGAAGAACAGATCTGGTGGAGGTAACAGTGGGAATTAGGATGAGTATGCATAAGAAGCTGGCAGCTTATCGAGTTGGCAGTGTCCAGAAAACAATGGAAAATGTGACAGTGAAAGTAGGAAGAAGCATTAGCACTATAAGCAGAGCCTTGGGAGTACAAATGACATTTGATGACATGGAATTGTAGGAGGTCACCCAAGGAGAGTGTAGAGAGGAGGAAAAGAGGGACAAATTCAGAGATTTACTTTGGAGAATTCATACATTAAGGGACGGGGAGTTCCACAGAGTGAGTATGAACTAGAAAAGGAACAATAACAGAGGAAGGAAGATAATCAGAAAAAACAAATGAAGTGAGAGTGTCTTAGACCCAGGGATGTGCTCAATATGAAATATCCCAAGAAGATCAATGAGGGTAAGGCTTGAGAGAAAGCCAGTATATCTCTTAGATGAAGTAGCTAGATGATCACTTAAGAGAACCCTTTTTGGAGAGCATTGTTGTCATAAATCAGCTTGTAAAGGCCTAAAAAAAGAGTTGAAACATCTGTTCAAGATGGGGCAACGAGTTCATGCTGTGTAAATACTTTTTTTTCCCCAAGCACACAATAATAGATTTATAAAAGTAAAAAAGGTTATAAAAGACTTAGTGGGAGATTCTAAATTCAAGGCCAATAAAAATACACAGTGTTGGTGACAGTTGTAGCACAAACCTACTGGGCTTTCTATTTTGAAGCCGGGAGTGGATCTTAGTTTCTGCAACTGTGCTCCTTGTGAGGTGGGGGAGCACAGCCATGCCACTGAGTGAGGCTGCACAGTCTCTACCACTTGGGAAAGGAGACTGTAATAAAAAAAGTGCTTCATGATGTGTAATTGGTCATTGGCTTTAAAAAGCTGTGGGCTGTGGGGTGGGGAGAAGTTTGGGAAGTGGAAGTGGGAGCAGAGGTTCAGAGGGACAAAAACACAGTCTCATGACTAGGAACTAGGTTCCAGTTACCAGGTGGCTTTGCACCTGTATCTGTGCATTCCCATTATAATGGAGCAGGCTTGGATCTGACCAGTGGAGATAACTACAAAACTTCTATACAGGAAAGGTGTGAGTGTGAAAAGCTAAAACAAGCACACACACAAAGATAGCATTTAAATTAAAAAAAAAAAAAATCTGTTTACTCCAAGCAAGCTTATAAACAAAATTTTAAAAACATGAAAAATTAATGCTGAAAAGGATAATGAACAAAATTTTAAAAAATCAGAACATGAATTCACTCCAAATGAAATTGTTTAGGAACCAGTCTGGCAAAAACTTTTGTGTGTGTTTAAGGCATCAAAGCAAGAAACAAATACGTACCTTCTATTAAAACTGAAGTATTACAGATAAGATGAGCCAAAGAACCCAATACAAAAAAAACTGTACCATATGATTCCTGTTTTATAAAGTTTAAAAACTGACAAAACTCATGTGGTTTTAGAGGTCAGGATAAGTATAGTGTAATTTTGTAGGATGAAGAGAGAGGGTACAAGGGGACATTTGAGAGAACTTTGGGATAATAATAATATTTTATATGTTGACTAGGTTGTGATAATTCATTAAGTTATATATACTTAGGATTTATGTACTTTTCTATATGTATATTATAATACAAAGAGTTTATTAAAAAAATGGGAAAAGAAATAAATAAAGCTAGGCTAAGGACAAGTGACTTTATAAATAACCCTTGGGGATTAAAAGTATAGCTATTGAAACTAAGAAGTAGAAAATTACGTGTGGTTTTGTGGGCTCCATAAATAATACTCCTCTTTACACCACACTTTTGAAACAAATTGAGAGGTAGCTTCAGGAGCCAGATAGAGAGTAAAAGTGAGCTTTATTAAAAGGAAGAAACCAGACAAAACAAAGCCACATGTTGTGTGATTTCATTTATACAAAATGACCAGAATAGACAAATCCACAGAGATGGAAAGTAGATTAGTTGTTTCCAGGAGCTGGGAATCGGGTAGGGGTTGTGACTGCTAACGGGTACAAGGTTCGTTTTTGTCATGATGAAAATGTTCTAGAACTAAACGGTACGGTTCCACAACTTTGTGGGTATACTGAAAATAAATAAAACAGTACACTTTAAAGGGGTGAATATTATGGTATGTGAATTACATCTCAATTTTAAAAAAAGTAAAAAGTGAGTTTTATCACTGCTACAAAAGCTGGGTTGGAGGACAAGGCCACAGTATGCAACCAAGTGCCAAACAGGTTTGCTGATGTTTCCTGCTTGCCCTGCCTCTTATCCCCACGCCACAGTCTGGATCCCACCCATGGAAAATTTGGGGGTGGCACTGCACCCAGAATTGCTCACACCAGTTCAGAATGCAGAAGGAGAAAGACTGAACTCCCAGGCTGACAGCCTCTGTGATGGATTGGCTTCGTACAATCAAAGAATGTGAAGTAATGGCTGTCACTCAGCAGTCAGGTAGAAGGAGTATGGAAGGGGTGGAGCAGGAAGAAGGAACGTCCCTCCATATAGATCCTCAGGAGTGGGGAATAATAAGGCTTACTCCCTAACAAAATTGTCTCTGGACTGGACACAATGGGAGAATTCGTGAATTAAAGATAGTACTGAGGAATTTGCTCTGGGTTCAATACAGTTTTCTCACTGTAGGGAAACTGCAGAATATCAGAGAGAAAGGAAAATCTTAAAGTCATGACAGAAAAGACAGAGTACCTACAAAGAATCAGCAATTAGACGCAATTAGACTCATAATAGACTTTTCAGTCAGCAAAAACAGAGGCCAGAAAACTTTTAAGTACAGTTGCAATCAAGAATAATAACCCAGCTGAATTATTATTCAAGAAAGGAGGCAAATGAATATATTTTAGGTATATAAAATTACAAGAGTTTATTAAACCAAGATTGTCAATGTAAGAATTATTAAAGATATTCTATAGAAGGTAGAAAAGTGAATGCAGAGGGAAGCCCTGGGATACAAGTACGATGGAGGGCACTGAAATTAATAAAGTACGATGAAAAATTTCATTGAGAAACAAAACTAAAAAAAACCAATTTCATGTTTTTCTTAAAACTAAGTGGGAGTGGGGAGGCATTTGATGGATGTAAAGTGTGAAATCCTTGTTGTGTCTAAGAGGAAGATAAAATACTATAATCTTTAGAGTATTAGAATAATGTATAGGTAATTATGTATGCTAAACAGTTAACTAAAACCATGGAAATAAAGTCTCCATGTGGATAAAAAGGGCATGTAAAAAAACATAATCCACCTAATGGAGACAAGAAAAGAAGAAAATGTGAAGGAGCAAAGAGAAAAAAAAAGCTGGCAAACTCTAAACCCAAAGTAAGATGCAGAAATAATTCCATGTATGTCAGGTATTACAATATGTCTAAGTAGATTAAGGCTTCAAAAGACTGAGATGGATATAAAAACAAAACAAAATCCAGCCATATGCTGCTGATGAAGGACACCACAAAAACAAAATCACACAGAGAAGTTAAAAACAAAGAGCTGGGAAAATAAACAATTAGTGTAACAATATTAATATGACACAAAATAGGTTTAAAGCATTACTAGAAAAAGAGGACAATTGTGTAAAGAACAGTCCTCTGAGAAGATGTAACAATCATAATCCATTTGCACCTAACAGCGTATTCTTGGAAAACATAAAGTAAAAATGGACCAAAATATAAGGAGAGATGGTCAAATCAACAATTTTAGTGAGGGATTCAATCCCTGTCAGATACTTACAGAACAAGCTGAAGAAACAGTAAGAACAGAGAAAATTTAAGCAGCACAATTAAGAAGCTAACTCTAATAGATAGCATACAACTCTGAGTTGAACAAAAGGGGAATACTAGATGCCTTTCAAGTACACATGTAGCATTTACACAATGATCACATTAGGACACAGAAGAAGTCTCAATAAATTTCAAAGAATCAGTGTAATAAATTCCATGTTCTCTAACAAGAAGGCAATTAAATTTGAAATCAATAAGAAAATATTAAAAAATGATGGCAATATGTTTCAAAAATAAAATTGTACTTGAAAATAATTAATGAGTTAAAGAGTAAAACCCAATGAGAATGACTAAATATTGGAAGTTGACACCAACAGTAGTACCTTAAGTGCCTTTCTTCATGAATAAATGATTGAACATAGATGAATTAAGTGTTTGGTTCAGTAAGCTTATATCTATATCTATATCTACTTAAAGATCATAGGAAAAAGAAACAAAAGACAAAAAGTTAAACAGAAAATAAAGGGACTATACAAAGAACCAAGAAAATCAAACATTGTTCTTTGATTAAAAAAACATAATAATAGGTAAGTCCTTTGCAAAACTGATAAGAATAGAAAGGTGCGAAGGAATGAAAAAGAATATGTAACTATGTATACAATAGGGCTATAAAAACATCAGAAAAATACTATAAACATATTTATGCTATAAAAATAAATTTCAACAGATAAACAATTTTCTAGAAAAATTTGTTTAAAATACCAATTTGAGTCAGAAAGCTAGAGAACCTAAATAAAACAGTAATCATCAAAGAAGTTGAGACAGTATTTAAAATTGTCCCTCTCTCTCCTTGTTAACCCTGACTCCCGTCACCCCCACCACAAGGATTAAAATCATTTGGCTTCTGGCCCAGATGGTTTTAACAAGTAAGTTTTACCAGTCCTTTGAGGAACAGAAGATCCTCATTTTATAAAACTGTTTCTAAGAATTAAAATAGAGGGAAAGCTACTCAGGTTATTTTGTGACAATATTCTAGTGTTGATATTCAAACTAGACCAAGAAAGTGAAATAAAATTACAAATCAATTTCAGTTAGGGATACAAATGCAGAAATCCTAAATAAATTATAAGCAAATCGAACTCAGCATATGTGTGGTCTACATATATACTCTCAGGTATAAGTAGAGGTTATTCCAGCAATGTAAGGATAGCTCTATATGAGAAAATTGAATCATGTAATTCATTATATTAACAGATTAAAAGGTAATACCATATGATCGTATCAACAGATGGAGGAAAAAGTTGATAAAATTCAATACCCAGACATATTATATATTTAAAAAAATTCTCAGCTAATTGGAAATAAAAGGAAACTTCATCAAATTGATTATTTTTTTAAAAAATTTACAGCAAATTTATTAATGAATTATAATACTTTGTAAATATTCTTACTAGTGTCAGGAAAAATTAGAGAAGGCAATTTAAACATTTCTATTATCATTATATTAGAAAACATATCCAATGCAATAAATCAAAGATAGAGAGAGATTAGGGTTTGAAAGGAGGAGAACAAATGTTTTTAATTGCAGATGATTGTCTCCATAGAACAATCCCATAGAATCTTGAAACAGAAAGACTAGAGCTCAACAAGCTTATAAGTTATGAGATCAATGTACAAATGTTAATAGCCATCTTAAACACCAGAAGTAGCAAAGAGGAATATATAACAACATAACACTGTAAGGTATGAAGGGGTAAATTTAACATAAGGTATTTAATATCTTTATGGAGAAAATTATAAAATATTTTTGAAAGTCAAAATGACATGAATACATTGAGAGATATATGTTCATGGATAGAAAGATTATATCATAAAGATCTCAGTCCTCCAAAGTTATTCTAGATATTCAGTGGAATTTTAACTAAAACTCTACTTTTTCATGGATTTTGAAAAGCTTGTCCTAAAAATCACGTGGAAGAAGGAAAGGACAGAATCAAATTTTAGAAAAAAAAGATGATAAATTGCCTTACCATAGAATAAGAGTTATTAAATTATTAAAATATTGAGAATTATTATTTAAAACCATAGTAATTAAGACATTTGGCATTGGGTAAGGGTTAGACAAATGGACCAATGCAACAAAAGAGGTCCATGATTTTGTGGAAACTTGGTATATGACACAAATGGCATTAGAAACTATTTGCCAAAAAATCATACGGCAAAAAGCTATTTGGAAAGAAATAATTAAAATCAAATCCCTACCACACACCATACAGAAAGTGGCTAAAGACAGAAATGTGACAAGCAAATGTTTAAATATTTAGAAGAAAATATAGGAGAAAATCTTTATGACCTTGGGTTTGGAAAAGATTTTATAAAATCAAAACCAAAAAGGACAAACTCTATAGAAAAAGAGAAATAAATTTTGAGTACATAAAAGTGAAAAATTTTCAACTATAAGATAGCGTAAATTGAAAAGGCAAGTCACAGATTAGGTGAAGATCTTTACAACCCATGTAAATTTCAAAGGTTTAACTTCCAGAATCTCAATGGGAGAAAATATTTGCAAACGAAGCAACTGACAAAGGATTAATCTCCAAAATATACAAGCAGCTCATGAAGCTCAATATCAAAAAAAACAAACAACCCAATCAAAAAATGGGCGGAAGACCTAAATAGACATTTCTCCAAAGAAGACATACAGATGGCCAACAAACACGTGAAAGGATGCTAAACATCACTAATCATTAGAGAAATGCAAATCAAAACTACAATGAGGTATCACCTCACACCGGTTAGAATGGCCATGATCAGAAAATCTACAAACAGTAAATGCTGGAGAAGGTGTGGAGAAAAGGGAACACTCTTGCACTGTTGGTGGGAATGTAAATTGATACAGCCACTATGGAGAACAGTATGGAGGTTCCTTAAAAAACTAAAAATAGAACTACCATATGACCCAGCAATCCCACTACTGGGCATATACCCAGAGAAAACCATAATTCAAAAAGACACATGCACCCCAGTGTTCACAGCAGCACTATTTACAATATCCAGGACATGGAAGCAACCTAAATGTCCATCAACAGAGGAATGGATAAAGAAGATGTGGTACATATATGCAATGGATTATTACTCTGCCAGAAAAAGGAACGAAATTGGGTCATTTTTAGAGGTGTGGATGGACCTAGAGAGTGTCATACAGAGTGAAGTCAGAAAGAGAAAAACAAGTATCATATTTTAACGCATATATGTGGAATCTAGAAAAATGGTATAGGTGATCTTATTTGCAAAGCCAAAATAGAGACACGGAAGTAGAGAACAAATGTATGGATACCAAGGGGGAAAGGTGGGGGGTGGAGGAATTGGGAGATTGGGATTGACACGTATACACTACTGATACTATGTATAAAATATATAACTAATGAGAACTTATTGTATAGCACAGGGAACTCTACTTAATGCACTGTGGTGACCTAAATGGGAAGAAAATCCAAAAAAGAGGGGATACATGTGTATGTATAGCTGAGTCATTTTTCTGTACAGTAGAAACTTAATACAAATTTGTAAAGCAACTATACTCCAATAAAAATTAATTAAAAAAATAAAAATAAAAAGAACTCCTACATTTTAGTAAGAAAAGGCAAACACTTCAATAGGATAATGGATAAAAACAACACACAGGCAATCAGCAGAAGAGGAAATGTGAATGTCCAACAGACATAAGGAAAATGTAAAATAAAACAATGAGATACCTTTTGCACACCTGTCAGATTGAAAGAACAAAATTAAAGTTGTCTAACTCCAAAGTTTGAGGATGATGTAGAGACTTGGCAAATCACATGTCCCCGCTGGGGAGAGTACTACCAGTTCAATCAATTTAGAGCGTACTTCGGCAGTATTTGGTCAGTTTGAAATGTGGCTCAATTTTGGTCAGGTCCTCCAGAAGCTGACCCTGAGATGAGATTTGTGTACAAGTGATTAAGAAAGTGCTCTCAAAAAAAAAAAAAGAGAAAGTGCTCTCAGAGAAAACTAATAAGGGAGTGGGCAAGCAGGATGTGGAAGGAGAGGAAGACAAGTAATGGTAAAATCTCAGGCAGAGTCCCACAGAGCTTGCCTCCCCCTGACCCCGAGGGGAGCTCTGGAATGAAAGTTACTCTGAAGAATTGTTCTCAGAGGAAGCAGGGGGAGTTGGTCTTTCCCTCTTTTCTTTAGTCCACCCTCAAGGGCAGATGAGATGGGGAAATGAATGCTTGATAGTTCAGGGTCAGGTTCAGATGCTCCATGTTAGATTTCACCCCTAAGACCTGGGGTGGGGGGAGAACACAATAAATGGGGGAAAAGATTTGGGTTGGATACCAACAGTGGTAATACATGTCTATACCACAGTCCAGGAATTCCATTTTCTCCTTGCTAATTGTACACCAGGAGACACATACAGGAACATTCATAGAAAACATTCATAGCAAAACACCAGAAGTAATCTGAATGAACAGGATAATAGTTCACTGAATTGTGATGTGTAAATACTAGAAATACTTTATAACAGTTAAAACAAATGAATGAGACTATATGTTTCTTTATAGACACAGTTCAAACACACAAAGTAGTATAGTTAAAAAAGCAACCTGCAAGCTGCAAAATATAGTACGACATCATTTATATAAAGTTTGAAAAACCTACAAAATTCTATATTTTAGGGATGCATACATAGGCAATAGTAGTATAAGACACACAAAAGAAAAATAAATGCAAAATCAAGATAATGATTACCACTGGGGAGGCAGGAGGTAATGTGTTTGGGCAACTGTACAAAGGGAGTGTTAACATCTGTAATGTTTGGTTCTGTCTAAAAATCTGAAGCATAACTTGATTAAACTCAGGTGATGAGTACATGGTGATTCTTAAGTGACTTAGACGGGGAGGAGGTATATTGCTTTTCAGAAGGTTGGAACAATGATAGCTTAAGAAAGTGATTTGATTGAATAAAGAATATTATTATTATGTTTTAGAATCAGGATGCAATCTCTTGGAAAATGAGACATTGAAAATGTAATAGAAAAAAGATAATTGATGAGTTTGTTTTAAATATTTCCATATCCTTTATGTCTTCACTTGAATACTTTCTACTCACTCTTTAAGATTTGTCTCAGCTGTCATCTTCTCCAGAAAGACTTCTTTGCCATTTCCAGAATGAGGTATTCCCTCAGATGTGCCCCTCTAAGAACCTGTACAGACTACTTCACTGTTGCAATATTTTATAATTGTATGCTACACACATGACTTTATTTGAGGATAATGACTATGTTTTAATTACTTTTGTATTTTCGGTGCCAAGCATGGCGCCTGGCACATATAGGCATTGAATACACATTTAACTTAATAAACTAAAAATTAATTTTGTTTGAGTATCTGCCATTTGTGAGGTTGGAACTTAATTTAAATATTGGTTGACTTTTAGATAAGTGGATAGTTAGGAAACAGGGCATCTAGATGGAAATCTTTATCAGGCTTTTTGAGATGTTCAGTTTGGAGCTGTGAGAGAAGGTGAAGGCATAGGAGACTTGGAAGTCAAGGAGGCAAGAAACAGAATTTCAATATGAGATGAAATAATTAAATAATTATTAATAATAAAAATAGTTATTAAAATAATTAAAATAGTTATTATATTATTAAAAATAAATAATTTGCTCATGGTCACACAGCTAGGAAACGAGGCGGCCAGATTTTAAAACCAGGGCTTTTTCCCTCCAAATCTATGCTACCAACTACAATACTGTTTTTCTAGGAAATAACCATCAATGTTCATTCTTTAAAAAAGTTTAGCTTCCTCCAATTGGTATATAAGATTAAAGAGTCAATGCTAGATCCTGTGTTAGCTATATTATGTGGTTTTACCAGGAACAATGTGCTGGTCATTAAGCTATTGTTTTTCAGCTCCACACCCATGTGTCTATCCCTGACCTTGGGCTGTTGAGCTGGGACTCTGAAAATTACAGTTCTCCTTTGCCAGCTGGATCCCTGTAAGGGATCCATAGGAGGACTTGGAGGGAGACAGGAAGGATGGAGGACAGAAAAGGGACATGCTTCTTACTGTTTGCTATCTCTTCCTCTTAGCATCGTCCCCAGAAGGCATTTTGTCTCAAGTCAATGGCTTCTCTCAGCAACCCCAGAAGCAGTCCCAGTCGTACCTCTCAGAAATCCCAATGCCAGTTGGGCACCACCCCCTCCTCAGAGATTGAGCTCCAACTCCCCTGTGTCCCTCCTCTGAGTTTCTGAGGACTGGCACCTGGCAGGCAGCACTTTCTTAGTGGTCTAAGTCCCAGCCTGGCAGGGCTCCTCCTCTGAGCTTCCAGGTTCTGAGCATCTAAACTTCTTCCCTTTTATTCCCCAGTCCTGCGTATTATCTGTGTGCTCCACCTTAGTGTTTCCTTTTTGCATCTCCAGTAGTTCAACCTGTTTAACCAATTCCCTATATTAAATTCTCTGCTGAAATATCTAGGGTGCTATTTGTTTTCCTGTCTGGACTCTAATCAATACAAATCGCTTGTTGAGTTTTCTCTCTCTAGGATGTTGAATAGAGGATAAACCTCATTGCTCCAGTAACTAATGAGAAGACCAGGTTTCACTTTTGGAGAAACTGAGGCTCAGGGAAATTAAGCAAAATACCCAAGGTAAAGTTACAGAGAAGTTTTTAAACTCAGATACATATTATTCCAGATTCTATCTTCTCTCTATTGTCTCATACTGACTTCCTTGAATATGTTGTTCTTCCTTTTCAATCTTGTTTTTTTCTTCACTGTGAAACTCTAGTTCATATTCATTTGGTTCCGAATAACTTTTCCTAAACTTCAGAAATTTTGATGTGAGTGCATATGAATTTCCAGTCTTTCAGCAGAGCAGAAATAAAGGTTTTTGTAATAATGAATTTCTGGGAAAAAGCCAAGGTAGAATAAACCCGGGTCTTGAAATTACGTTTGTCACTTTTGAGGAGGAAGTGGAGGTGAGAGTATGCGGGGCCGACAGAGCCAAGCCTTAGTTTTATTTTATTTTATTTATTTTTTTGTTGTCACTGTTTACTCTTTATTTATTTATTTATTTATTTATTTAACATATTTATTGGAGTATAATTGCTTTACAATGGTGTGTTAGTTTCTGCTTTATAGCGAAGTGAATCAGCTGTACATATACATATATCCCCATATCTCCTCCCTCTTGTGTCTCCCTCCCACCCTCCCTATCCCACCCCTCTAGGTGGTCACAGAGAACTGAGCTGATCTCCCTGTGCTGTGTGGCTGCTTTCCACTAAAGGGACAAAATGCAAGCCTTAGTTTTAAACATCAGCTGCCATTGCTGACCACCTATGAAGCACCAGGCATTGGGTTACCTGCCTTTCACACTCTATCACATTTAACACCATGATGCAAGGTAGATGTAGCACAATTGCCGCATACAATCTTATATGCATTTAACTTGGGTGCATTGCAACTTGCATGGGGGAAGGAAAGAAATAGGGAGAAAAAGCAGAAGAGGAAAAGAGGGAGAAGGAGGAAAATGGGAGGAGATAAGGGGAAGAAGGAAGGAGTTTGCACAGGATATATTTAAATAGTGCATTCAATTCTGGTTAGCCCTCTACTAATTAGTGTTTGGCTTGGAGTTACTGAGATGGGCACATGAAACCATTATTCCCTAAAATGTTCTCTGTTTCAAATGCTTCTCATTTTGTGAGCATCAGCTAGCTGTGCTGAGTGCAATTCTAAAAATTTAAATCTAAACAATTCCCATTCAACACCGCCCTCAAATGCAAGCAAACAGCTTCATCTGGTCCTTAAATAAAGAGGCAGCCATTTTTTCCAACCCTGGAGGAAAACCTGGCTTTGCTGGTCTTTTATAAAATATGTAGTGGCACATGGATTCCAAAGTAGCAGAATTATCAGAGATTAAACAAAAAATCTGCATGACTTTTACCTTACAGTCTGACTAGAGTCAAACCACTGAATGTGCCCCATTAGTACTGTTTTCTCTAATCCTAAAATGCTGAAACTGATGCCTCGAAAGGGTTATCCACTTCCCCAAGGTCTCACAAGGAATAAGGCCGAATTGAATCAGCTGTGTTGGGATTTGAGCCTTTTTCCCTTCCTCTAAAGCTCTGTTCTTGTCTTATCTGGGGCGTCATGCAAATTATAGAAGAACAAAGGTTGGCAGGTGTATTTTGAGTGCCAGATTGAGGAGAAACAATGCACAAGTTTTCCTGGGGTCTGATTGAAGCAAGGTGCTAGAATGCCCTAAGGATGCTGGATTCAAAACCAACATCACTGCAGGTAAAACTCTGAACTTTAATTTTTGCAAAACAATTTCCTTAGATAACACTATTCCCTTGATGGAGTATCTTCTAAGGGCATCTTTCTCTTCCCTTTAGGGAGATCAGTGAATTCCCTAGAAATCAAATGGGCCTATTTTTCACTTCAAATGACCTGGTGACTTAGAATAGCTCTGCTTATTTCTGCAATCTGTCTTTCCCTTGTCTTCACCATGGTCATCTGGGTTTAATATCCTGGGTGGCTGGAAATGAAAGGCAGTGTGTATTTTTCCTTGAGATTTTCAAATTTGAATTTCCTGCTGTGAGTGCTCTTGCAGCTCAGTTGAAATTAGAACGGGATGAACTTCTTGAACTGTCACCAACTTGGGCACAGCTGACTCCAGGGCCTCCTACAGGGAAAGTTCCCTGAAGGGACAGCATGAAATGTCTCTACAGGAGAGATTAAATGGTTTAATAATGTCCTATTAAACCCACAGTTTTCAAACAAAACTGAGCTTTCAATACCACTTGTCACCCCAAAGCTCCTATTGAAGTGATTTTAATCTCAGATAAGGCTTTTACTGTTAGAAAGAAGGCACTGGCAACATTATCACTTTTTAGTTTTTTGGGTGGTGAGAGATGGTGAACTTTTGTCAAATTCTCATAAAGCTTGTTAGAATGGGAGGTGGGAGGAGAAAGGAGTGAGTTTTGGAATAAACAGGAATAAATAATAAAAATATAATGGGTGAATTAAGCACCAGTGATGACCATATACCATGAACTGAGAAGTTTGATTGCCTCAACTCTGTCCATAAATTAAAGAGAAAAACAAATAGAACAAAACAAAACAAGGAAACAAACCAGATCCCACCAGAATAGAGTACTTCTGTGTTGTTTCCTTTCCCAGTGAACTAATGAAGTTTCAAAGGTAAGTGTATAATCTCATTAGGGACATCAGCAGAGAGACTCCAAATAGATTTTTGATGCTCATTGTTCCTACTTTCTTAGAGTGACTGGACATCCCAGTCTTCTTTAAAATGCCATTTGTGTTCTTACTGTAGTCATGTGATTTTTTTAAAATAAGCTTTTGATTTTAGAACAATTTAAGATTTACAGAAGAATTTCAAAGATTGTACAGACTTACAATATACCCTGTGGCCTAGTTCCCCTATTATTAACAGCTTACATTGGTGTGGCATATTTGTTATACTTAATGAGCCAATGTTGATACATTATTATTAACTAAAGTACGTACTTTATTCATATTTCCTTATATTTTACCTAATGTCTTCTTCTGTTCCAGTAGCTCATCCAGGATATCACATTACATTTAGTTGTAGTTGTCATGTCTTCCTGGCTTCTCTTAGCTGTGACAGTTTCTCAGCCCTTCCTTGTTTTTGATGACTTTGACACTTTTGAGGGGTACTGATTGGATATTTTGTATAATATACCTCCACTGGAATTTGTCTGATGTTTTTCTCATGACTAGACTGGGGTTTTGTGTCTTTTGGAATAAGATCACAGAGGTAAAGGGCCATTTTTACCACCCCCTTCTCTCTCTGTCTCTATTTCCCTATCTGTCTCTATCTCATCTCTATCTCTTGATGTATATTTATCTATCTATGTGTATATGTATACTCATAGATATGTATACACATAGATAGGTGTATACACACACACACACACGCACACACATATATATGTATATATATATATATATATTAGAGAGAAAGAGAGAAAACAAGAGACTTTAAGGAATTGGCTTAGGCTATTGTGGAGATATAAGTCCAAAACCTGCAGGGCAGGTTGGAGTTGTAGTCTGAGTCCAAAAGGCAGTCTGTTGGCAGAATTCCTTCTTGATCAGGACAAGTCAGTCTTTGTTCTATTAAGGCAGTCAACTGATTGTATGAGGCCCACCAAATTATGTAGGGTAAACTGCTTTACTCAGAGTCCTTTGATTTAAATGTTAATCTCATCCAAAATAATCTTGTCAGAAATATTCAGAATAATGTTGACTAAATATCTGAGTAATGTGGCCCAGCCAAATTGACACATGAAATTAACCATCAGAAGCAGACTCATGCAAAGATGATAATACTTTCTTCTTGTACCCCTATTCCAACCCCAGCCTTGTATTCTAAGGGCCCAAGGAAGATTTCATGGCACTTTGTTTTCATTAAGAAATGGAGCTTGATTATTTGATGAGGGGCAGACAAAGGTCTAAGGATGAAATGTTGGAAGTTACCTGAGTTCAGAGGCAGAGCATTGGGTTCCCCAAGACTGGGGATTTTAAGAGATAGCAGGTTTCTCAATGACACAAGTTCTGTGCCCCACACCCATGAAGTTCCTGGTGGTGGTCAGATGAGGTGCTGGTGTGGAAGGTTGTGTGGACTGGAAACAGGGTGCCAAGGCTTGGACACCTCTGCTAAACATTGAGAGAACAGACCATCACCCTTCTAATGGAGCACAAGGACACAGACACTGAGTATCTCCACTGCAATTAGGATGGATTGAAAACTCAAGCCCTTTCTCCATCTAGGTGCCATTCAAATCATAGGATTTTTTGTTGAACCTCAGGAGAAAAGGAGGAAGTGAAATAGGAAATTTGATTACAGTTGATTCTCTTGTTATGCCAATGGATGGAACCTTAGATTAAGCAGGTTAACTATAATTCTGAATAAGTAAAGTAATGGGCTGCACTTGGTCTCTCAGTGTGTGGAGCAAACCATTCTACTATAATAACTTTAATCTTTAAAATTGTTTCTCAGAGTTTTTTGGCAACTAATTTATTTTGAAATAACTATAATTTTAAACCATAAGAAATCTGAGAAATCCTCATGTGCAAAAACCTTTCTTCAGTAATGAGGAAAGTGACTTGTTCAAGGTCACATAATGAAGAGTAAAGGCAAGACTAAAACACAGAGCTCCCAATCCTTTGTCCGCATGCTTTCTCTTTATCCCAATTTTATATAAATCTGCTACTTCACATTATATAGCTCCATTATTTCATTTTTAAATATAATAAATTAGTTTTTCACTTTTAGAAACTGTTATGAACTGAATTGTGTTGCCCCCAAATTTGTATGTTGAAGTACTAATCCCCAATGTGACTGTATGTGGAGATGGGACTTTTAAAGAGGTAACTGAGGTCAAATAAAGTCAAAAGGTTGGGACCCTTAGGTCCAATAGGACTGTGTCCTTTCAAACGAGAAAGAGACACAGGGATGTGCACACACGGAGAAAAGGTCACGTGAGGACACAGCAAGAAGATGGCTGTCTGCAGGGCAAGGAAAGAGCCCTCAGGAGATATCCAACCTGCCCATACCTTGATTTTGGACTTCAAGCCTCCAGACCTGTGAGAAATAAATTTCTATTGATTAAACCTTCCAGTCTGTGTGGGCATTATGGTGGCCGTAGCAAATTAATTCAGAAATCATTTTCTTTATCCTATTTATCTTTAATACAAATTTGATTAAAGAAAAAAAATCACCCATAGGAGACCTTCAAGATGGTGGAGGAGTAAGATGTGGAGATCACCTTCCTCCCCACAGATACATCAAAAATACATCTACATATGGAAAGACTCCTACAGAACACCTACTGAACGCTGGCAGAAAACCACAGACTTCCAAAAAAGGCAAGAAAATCCCCACGTACCTGGCTAGGGCAAAAGAAAAAAGAAAAAAAAACAAAAGCATAAGGACGGGACCTGTGCTTCTGGGAGGGAGCTGTGAAGGAGGAAAAGTTTCCACACACTTAGGAAGCCCCCTCACTGGTGGGGACAGTGGCGGGGGGGAGCTTCAGAGCCACAGAGGAGAGCTCAGCAACAGGGGTGCAGAGGGCAAAGTGGAGAGATTCCCACACAGAGGATCAGTGCTGACCAGCACTCAACAGCCTGAGAAGCTAGTCCGCTCACCCACCAGAGCAGATGGGGGCTGGGAGCTGAGGCTTGGGCTTTGGAGGTCAGACCCCAGGGAGAGGACTGGGGTTGGCTGTGTGAAGACAGCCTGAAGGGGGCTAGTGTGCCACAGCTAGCCAGGATGGAGTCCAGGAAAGTCTGGAACTGCCAGAGAGGCAAGAGACCATTGTATCGGGGTGCGCTAGGAGAGGGGCTTCCTGCTGCAATGCCCACAGATGACAGAGCACTGCCTAAGCGAGTTCCAGAGATGGGTGCAAGCTGCGGCTATCATCTCAGACCCCAGAGGCAGGCATGGAGTGCTACTGCTGCTGCCGCTGCCACCAAGGATCCTGTATGCAAACGCAGGTCACTACCCACACCCTCGTGGAGGCTGTGCAGCACGGCACTGCCAGGGTGCCGTGATCCAGGAGCAACTTCCTTGGGAGAACACATGGTGCACCTCAGGCTGTTGCAACGGCATGCCAGGCTGTGCCACTGCAGGCATGCCCCGCATTCCAATTGTCTCTACCATAAACCTCCATCTACCCAGCCTGAGTGAGGAAGAGAGCCCTAATCAGCCTCTGCTTTAACCCCCTCCTGTCTGGGCAGGGAACAGACGCCTGAGGTGACCTACATGCAGAGGCGGGGCCAAAACCAAAGCTGAACCCCAGGAGCTGTGCGAACAGAGAAAAGAAAGGGAAATTTCTCTGTGCAGCTTCAAGAGCAGCGGACTAAATCCCCGCAATCGGCTTGATAAACCCTGCATGTGTGGAATACCTGAATAGACAACAGGTGTTTCCAAAATTGAGGCAGTGGACTTTGGGAGCAACTGTAGACTTGGGGTTTGCCTTCTGCATTTGATTTGGTTTTGGTTTTGTGTTTATCTTAGTTTGGTTTTTAGTGATTGTTTTCATTCGTCTGTTTGTTTATTGGTTTGGTTGCTCTCTTCCTTTTTTCTTTTTTTTTTCTCTTTTTCTGAGTGTGTGTTTGTGTATATGTTTCTTTGTGTGATTTTTGTCTGTTCAGATTTGCTTTTACCATTTGTCTTGGGGTTCTGTCTGTTCATTTTTTTTTCTTCCTTTTCTTCTTAGCCGTGTGGCTGTCAGGGTCTAGGTGCTCTGGCTGGGTGTTGGGCCTGAGCCTCCAAGGTGGGAGAGCTGAGTCCAGGACATTAGATCACCAGAGACCTCCCAGCCCCATGTAATGTTAATCGCCAAGAGATCTCCATCTCAGCACTAAGACCCAGCTTCACCAAATGACCAGCAAGCTCCAGTGCTGGACGCCACATGCCAAACAATTAGCAAGGCAGGAACACAACCCCACCCATTAGCGGAGAGGCTGCCTGAAGTCATACTAAGTTCACAGACACCCTAAAACACAACACTGGACGTGGCCCTGCCCACCAGAGGGACAAGATCCAGCCCTACCCAACAGAACACAGGCACCAGTCCCCACCACCAGGAAACATACACAAGCCACTGAATCAACCTCACCCACTGGGGACAGACACCAGAAATAAGAGGAACTACAAACCTGCAGCCTGCGAAAAGGAGACCCCAAACACAGTAAGTTAAATAAAATGAGAAGGCAGAGAAATATGCAGCAGATGAAGGAGCAAGGTAAAAACCCACTAGAACAAAAAAATGAAGAGGAAATAGGCAGTCTGCCTGAAAAAGAATTCAGAGTAGTTATAGTAGAGATGACCCAAAATCTTGGAAATAGAATGGAAAAAATATAAGAAACATTTAACAAGGATCTAGAAGAACTAAAGAGCAAGCAAGCAATGATGAACAACACAATAAATGAAATTAAGAATACTCTAGAAGGAATCAATAGCAGAATAACTGAGGCAGAAGAACAGATAAGTGACCTGGAAGATGGAATAGTGGGAATAACCGCCACAGAGCAGAATAAAGAAAAAAGAATGAAAAGAATTGAGGACAGTCTCAGAGACATCTGGGACAATATTAAATGCACCAACATCCGAATTATAGGGGTCCCAGAAGAAGAAGAGAAAAAGAAAGAGTGTGAGAAAACATTTGAAGAGATTAGAGTGGAATACGTCCCTGACATGGGAAAGGAAATAGTCACTTCCAGGAAGCACAGAGAGTCCCATACAGGATAAACCCAAGGAAAATAGGCCAAGATACATATTAATCAAACTATCAAAACTAAATACAAAGAAAAAATATTAAAAGCAGCAAGGGAAAAGCAACAAATAACATACAAGGGAACTCCATAAGGTTAACAGCTGATCTTTCAGCAGAAACTCTGTAAGCCAGAAGGGAGTGGCAGGACATATTTAAAGTGATGAAAGGGAAAAACCTACAACCAAGATTACTCTACCCAGCAAGGATATCATTCAGATTTGACGGAGAAATTAAAACCTTTAGAGACGAGCAAGAACTAGAGAATTCAGCACCACCAAACCAGCTTTACAACAAATGCTAAAGGAACTTCTCTATGCAGGAAACACAAGAGAAGGAAAAGACCTACAAAAACAAACCCAAAACAATTAAGAAAATGGTAATAGGAAAATACATATCGATAACTACCTTAAATGTAAATGGATTAAATGCTCCCACCAAAAGACATAAACTGGCTGAATGGATACAAAAACAAGACCCATATATATGCTGTCTACAAGAGACCCACTTCAGACCTAGGGACACATACAGACTGAAAGTGAGGGGATGGAAAAAGATATTCCATGCAAATGGAAATCAAAAGAAAGCTGGAGTAGCAATTCTCATATCAGACAAAATAGACTTTAAAAGAAAGACTATTACAAGAGACAAAGAAGGACACTACATAATGATCAAGGGATCGATCCAAGAAGAAGATATAACAATTGTAAATATTTATGCACCCAACATAGGAGCACCTCAATACATAAGGCAAATACTAACAGCCATAAAAGGGGAAATCAACAGTAACACAGTCATAGTAGGGGACTTTAACACCCCACTTTCACCAATGGACAGGTCCTCCAAAATGAAAGTCAATAAGGAAACACAAGCTTTAAATGACACATTAAACAAGAGGGGCTTAATTGATATTTACAGGACATTCCAACCAAAAACAACAGAATACACTTTCTTCTCAAGTGCTCATGGAACATTCTCCAGGATCATATCTTGGTTCACAAATCAAGCCTCGGTAAATTTAAGAAAATTGAAATCATATCAAGTATCTTTTCTGACTACAATGCTATGAGTCTAGATATCAATTATAGGAAAAAAACTGTAAAAAATACAAACACATGGAGGCTAAACAATACGATGCTACTAAATAACCAAGAGATCACTGAAGAAATCAAAGAGGAAATAAAAAAATACCTAGAAACAAATAACAATGAAAACATGACGAACCAAAACCTATGGGATGCAGCAAAAACAGTTCTAAGAGGGAAGTTTATAGCAATACAGTCCTACCTCAAGAAACAAGAAAAATCTCAAACAACCTAAGCTTACACCTAAAACAATTAGAGAAAGAAGAACCAAAAAACCCCAAAGTTAGCAGAAGGAAGGAAATCATTAAGATCAGATCAGAAATAAATGAAAAAGAATTGAAGGAAACAATGGCAAAGATCAATAAAACTAAAAGCTGGTTCTTTGAGAAGATAAACAAAATTGATAAACCATTAGCCAGACTCATCAAGAAAAAAAGGGAGAAGACTGAAATCAACAGAATTAGAAATGAAAAAGGAGAAGTAACAACTGGCACTTCAGAAATACAAAGAATCATGAGAGACTACTACAAGCAACTCTATGCCAATAAAATGGATAACCTGGAAGAAATGGACAAATTCTTAGAAAAGCACAACCTTCCAAGACTGAACCAAAAAGAAATAGAAAATATGAATAGACCAATCACAAACACTGAAATTGAAACTGTGATTAAAATTTTTCCAACAAACAAAAGCCCAGGTCAAGAAGGCTTCACAGGTGAATTCTATCAAACATTTACAGAAGAGCTAACACCTATCCATCTCAAACTCTTCCAAAATATAGCAGAGAGAGGAACACTCCCAAACTCATTCTATGAGGCCACCATCACCCTGATACCAAAACCAGGCAAAGATGTCACAAAAAAGAAAACTACAGGCCAATATCACTGATGAACATAGATGTGAAAATCCTCAACAAAATACTAGCAAACAGAATCCACCAGCACATTAAAAGGATCATACATCATGATCAAGTGGGGTTTATCCCAGGAATGCAAGGATTCTTCAATATACACAAATCAATCAATATGATACACCATATTAACAAATTGAAAGATTAAAAACCATATGATAATCTCAATAGATGCAGAAAAAGCTTTTGACAAAATTCAACTCCCATTTATGATAAAAACTCTCCAGATAGTCGGCATAGAGGGGACCTACCTGTACATAATAAGGGCCATATATGACAAACCCACAGCCAACATCATTCTCAATGGTGAAAAACTGAAACCATTTCCTCTAAGATCAGGAACAAGACAAGGGTGCCCACTCTCACCACTATTATTCATCATAGTTTTGGAAGTGTTAGCGACGGCAATCAGAGAAGAAAAAGAAAAGAGTCCAAATCAGAAAAGAAGTAAAACTGTAACTGTTTGCAGATTATATGATATTATACATAGAGAATCCTAAAGATGCCAGCAGAAAACTACTAGAGCTAATCAATGAATTTGGTAAAGTTGCAGGATACAAAATTAATGCACAGAAATCTCTTGCATTCCTATACACTAACAATGAAAAATCTGAAAGAGAAATTAAGGAAACACTCCCATTCACCATTGCAACAAAAAGAATAATATACCCTGGAATAAGCCTAGCTAAGGAGACAAAAGACCTATAAGCAGAAAGTTAGAAGACACTAATGAAAGAAATCAAAGATGATACACACAGATGGAGAGGTATACCGTGTTCCTGGATTGGAAGAATCAACATTGTGAAAATGACTATACTACCCAAAGCAATCTACAGATTCAGTGCAATCCCTATCAAATTACAAATGGCATTTTTTCCAGAACTAGACCAAAAAAAAATCTTAAAATTTGTATGGAGATACAAAAGACCCTGAATAGCCAAAGCAGTATTGAGGGGAAAAAATGGAGCTGGAGGAGTCAGACTCACTGACTTCAGACAATACTACAAAGCTACAGTAATCAAGACAGTATGGTACTGACACAAAAACAGAAATATAGATCAGTGGAACAGGATAGAAAGCCTAGAGATAAATCTACAAACGTATGGTCACCTTACCTTTGACAAAGGAGGCCAGAATATACAATTGAGAAACGACAGCCTCTTCAATTAATGGTGCTGGGAAAACTGGACAGCTACTTGTAAAAGAATGAAATTAGAACACTTCCGAACACCATACACAAAAATAAACTCAAAATGGATTAAAGACCTAAATGTAAGGCCAGACACTATTATACTCTTAGAGGAAAACATAGGCAAAACACTCTATGACATAAATCACAGCAAGATCCTTTTTTGACCCTCCTCCTAGAGTAATGGAAATAAAAATAAACAAATGGGACCTAATGAAACTTAAAACTTTTGCACAGCAAAGGAAACCATAAACAAGACGAAAGACAACCGTCAGAACGGGAGGAAATATTTACAAATGAAGCAACTGACAAAGGATTAATCTCCAAAATATACAAGCAGCTCATGCAGCTCAGTATCAAAAAATAAACAACCCAAATCAAAAATGGGCGGAAGACCTAAATAGACATTTCTTCGAAGAAATATAGGTTGCCAACAAACTCATGAAAGAATCCTCAACACCACTAATCATTAGAGAAATGCAAATCAAAACCACAGTGAGGTATCACCTCACACCGATCAGGATGGCCATCATCGAAAATCTACAAACAATAAATGCTGGAGGGGGTGTGGAGAAAAGGGAACCCTCTTGCGCTGTTGGTGGGAATGTAAATTGCTACAGCCACTATGGAGAACAGCATGGAGGTTCCTTAGAAAACTAAAAATAGAACTACCTTATGACCCAGCAATATCACTGCTGGGCATATACCCTGAGAAAACCATAATTTAAAAAGAGACATGTACTATGATGTTCATTGCAGCAGTATTTACAATAGCCAGGGCATGGAAGCAACTCAAGTGTCCATCGACAGATAAATGGATAAAGAAGATGTGGTGCATATATGCAATGGAATATTACTCAGCCATAAAAAGAAACGAAATTGAGTTATTTGTAGTAGGGTGGATGGACCTAGAGTCTGTCATACTGGAGTGAAGTAAGTCAGAAAGGGAAAAATAAATGCTGTATGCTAACACATATATATGGAATTTAAAAAAATGGTTCTGATGAACCTAGGAGAAGGACAGGAATAAAGACGCAGACGTAGAGAGTGGATTTGAGGACATGGGGTGGGGGGAAGGGGAAGTTGGGACGAAGTGAGAAAGTAACATTGACATATATATGCTACCAAATGTAAAATAGATAGCTAGTGGGAAGCAGCCACATAGCACAGGGAGATCAGCTTGGTGCTTTGTGTCCACCTGGAGGGGTGGGATAGGGAGAGTGGGAGGGAGACACAAGAGGGATGGGATATGGGGATATATGTATACATATAGCTGATTCACTTTGTTATACACCAGAAACTAGCACAACCTTGTAAAGCAATTATACTCCAATAAAGAAATAAAAAAAAAATCACCCATAAATCCATCACCATATCACAATATTTCCCCCTTTGCACATGTCCTTCTAGTACTTTCCATGTATATATATTTATACAGATAATTCACTTCTAAAACTGCTTATTTGTGGTGGACTAAAACATTCCCAAGTGCTCCCTTAAATATTTTCTTCAGCTGTTCTATTTTGTTAGTTTCTGCTCATGCTGCATGTTGTGTTCATTCCTCTACTATGGACTTTTGGGAAGTGCTGTATGTTCCCCTGCTGGCTACTTGAGACTGAGGTCCTGCTGCTGGGGTATGTTAAGAGACAACAGCCTCACTGTCCTGGAAGGCAGAGTGATCTTAGACACATCTGATGGTTCTAGGAGCACTGTTAATGAATCATAAGGAAGCTTTTTTCTTCTCTGGTTCTTCATGAACAAGAGCTGCAAATCTCACTCAGCTAGCTTCAGAGCCAGAGAGGACTGAATGACCAAGTGGTTTAGCTCCCCTGTGGCTCCTGCAGGTTGAAGGAATCAGAGGATCAGCTGGTCCCCACAGTAAACTCATACAGGTACACCTAGCCTCCTTGCCTGTGGATCCTTAGATCTCCCAGGTCAGGCTCTTTCCAGAATTTATCCCTTAGGTTCCTTACCTCAGAACTGGTGCCCAGCCTCTCATCTGGCCCAGAGCATAAAAATTCCCCTATATCCCTACTTTCCCCTTTTGGACCTCAGCAGAGCTGAGATATTGCTTATTTAAGGAATCCCAGCTCTGGTAGCTGGTGGGCTCAGGAAAGTTAGGTTTAGCACTTGAATTTTAAACTTAGGTGGTCATGTGAAGCATTTCAGGGAGGACAGATAGATATTGTAACGGAGTGTGTGATATTGTGATTTTTAATAAGAAATATATAGATCTTCATCTCCTTTTCTGGCACGGAGCTCCTAAAACCCTGTGAATTTCCTATATGATGAGGGCAATAAAAGGATCTTCAGTTATGTAATGAGGTGACTTTTGGACCCCTCCTAAATAGGGGGCTGGTTGCCAGGAGAACCAATCATGTGAATAGAGGATGTTGGTTCAAAAACTCAGGCATTTCCCCAGTTAAATCTGACACTGGCCCCTATACACGGAGGGAAAGAAGAGACCAAAGAAAGAGGCAGACAAGTCCAGATTGGAAGGTGGCTGGTGTAATAAGCAAGGGAACTTACTTACAAGGCTTGTCTTGGGCAGCTGCAAGGTGAGTAGGTCTCTGCACACCCCCCGGCAAAATCTTAAAAGTTTTCATAGAGGCCTTAACTGGGTTCATTCACATATTCAGTTCAGGTAGTCTCAACAGCACATTATTCTCTCAAGGCTGCATCCTTGAAATGACTCCTAGTGCCGGGACAGTGGGTAGAATGTCCATTCCAAGAATAGGGGAGTGGAGAAGCATGTGGTTGCCTGGATCTAACTCACAGGTCAACTGGAGGTCATGTCTTCTTGACGACCTCCAATGAAGGGTTGGAATTTTCAGGCCCACACCCTAACCTCTGGGGAAGGGAGAGGGCCTGGAGGTTGAATCAATCTCCAGTGGCCAATGATTTAGTCAAGTATACATATGTAGTTAATCCTACATAAAGCCTAAAAGGATGGGGTTCAGAGAGCTTCTGGGTTGGTGAACATTCTGGGAGATTGGTGCACTCAGAGAGCATTGAAGCTCTGCTCCCTTTCCCGCATACCTTGCCCTATGCATCTTTTCCATCTGGCTGTTTCTGAGTCATATCGTTTTACAGTAGACTGGTGATCTAGTAGGTAGAATGTTTCTCAGGGTTCTGTGAGCTGCTCTAGCTAATTAATAGAACCCGAGGGGGTCGTGGGAACCTCTAATTTATAGCCAATCGGTCAGAAGTACAGGTAACAATCTGGAGTTGTGATGGGCATCTGAAGTCCAAGGAGGGGGTCATTGGACCTCCAATCTATAGCTGGTTGGTTAGAAGCACAGGTGATAACCTGGGCTGGGGACTGGCATCTGAAGTTGATAGGGGGAGTCTTATAAGACTGCGCCCTTAACCTGTGGGATCTGATGCTATCTCTGGGTAGATAGTATTCTAATTGAGTTGAATTGCAAGACACCCAGCTGGTGTCCGGAGAATTGCTTGTTGGTGTGGGAGAAACTCCCCTCCCCCACACATTGGAATTGGGTCCAAGAACCTATAAAGAGAGTGGGGAAGACATTTTAGGCTGGGTAAAGTACATGAGCAAAGGTGGGGAAAATCAAAGATATGTCCTGGGAGTAGGGAGTAAATGAATCTGGCTATAACCAAAGCTCTACACTCATAAAATCACAGCACATCTGTTCCACAAAATACACCATGAGGAACAGCTACTTTGAAAAATCATTATATACTGCCTTATTATAAATATATATTTATTATACACATAAATTTATATTATATACGAAGGTGTCCATAAAGTTCTTGTGTAGTTTGAATTTGTAATAAATTTACTTCTACATATGATGTAAACAATCTGCAAAATGTGACAGAGGATTTACTCAGATTTAAAATTTTGAAATGTTAGCATTCAACAAGTCTACCATCATCTCTGATACACTTGGATATAGCCATTATTATGCATGGGGTTTATTACCTAGAAAGTGGAATATAGATATTAAAACAAATTAACAGTTTATTTATATCTTGAATAATTATCCTCCTGCATTTTGCAAATTGTTTTATATGTTACACAGATATGATTTGTTTACTGTTTACACTGAGCTAGGACTTCATGTACACCTTCTACTTAGAGGACACACACATACCACAGTAGTTCTCAAACTTGAATATGCATCAGAATTACCTAGATGGCTTGTTAAAACACAGATTGCTGGGTCTCATCTGAGAGATTATGGTTTAGTTAACATGGAATAGGACCCCCAAATTTGTCTTTTTAACAAGCTTCCAGGTGATGCTTTTTCTCCTAGTAGGGAGCTGCGTTGAGAGAACCACTGGTTTATAAAATACATTGAGCAAAATATACTGGGGGTACGTTCTCTTTCTTTCCTTTCTTCCCTCCCTCCCTCCTTTCCTCCCTGCTCCCCTGGCCCCTTGCTTTCACATTCTATCTCCTATGTATGCGTGTATGTATGTACATATGTATGCATGAATGTGTTTCAACCTTCCCCAGGTGGGACTGATTTGACATGGCAATTGTTGCCAATTTTTGGTAATCCTAGCTAACAGGAAAGAATGATATCATTTATTACCTCTTGTCCCGCTGGTTGCCATGGTCTCTTTAGTTTTCCTTGCCTCCCATCTTCTTTGTCGGATTCCTTCCCTACACAGGTGCCAGTAACTCTCTGAAAACAGGTCACTTCTAGAAACATCTAGTGACTTCCACTGATACTCAGGTGGAGAGGGAATTCAGACTCAGCTCTGCCTAACTTTGAAGCAAGTAGCACTTTTAACTATTAGAATATCTTGTCTTCCTCATCTGTGTGAACAGAATGGATAATTAAGACATGAGCTTTCCCATTTTAGGAAATAATTTAGACCTTATTCCTCATTAAGTTATTAAATTCTGACCTATAAAGGAATTGGTTGGTTGAAGTCTAAAAACATTTAATAAATCCCTATGATGGATCCAACATTTCGTGATGGACCCAGCATCGTGTGGATGAAGGTATCTTTCCTATTTTATATACATGCCTTTGGATTTGAATAATGGCATGATCAAACAAACCAAAAAATCCAAAGGGCAAAAATAAAATTAAAAAACACCCTTCAGAAACGAAAGGCAGAACACAAGAGGGAGATGAGACAAATCATTTTCTGAGATTGCAGAGTAAATGCTTTAAAAAAGACTTTCATGAAATCTGTTTCTAAAACTCAGGCACACCTATCCAAGAAGAAACTCAGGAAAACTAGAAATTGTATAGAATTAACTTGAATTCTAGCATCAACTCTTCTAAAAATAGCCTCTGTATTTTTTATCAGTTCACTTTAAATCTCTATTCCTTTGTCTGTAAGATGAAGGACCAGGCCAGGGTTATCTTGGGAGCGCCTTGCAGCACCAGTGTTCTAGGATTGCAATGTTCTGTGGACAAACACACACAGACAGTCTTTAATTATAAGTTTGCAAAGGCATCTAGGGGGCCAAGTCCATCTGCCCCTGAGGCCTTAAACCTTTATTAATTACTTGTTTCCCAAGGCCACCTCTGTTAGTGGGAGGGGGCAGAGAAGCAGAGAAACCCCTTGGACCACAGGCCTTCCATTTCTGGTTTCTCACCGCAAAATATTTCCCACAACTTGGGGGCCAGATGGCAACATTTTTGAAGATGCACTAAGGATTTGAATTCTGGTTCATATTAAATATCACATGTAAATTATTAATCTGTGGCAGATGTAACTGTATATTACTACACTACATTAAACATTAATATTGCAAAGGCCAGCCTATGGACCACATGGAGCTGCTGGGGGACCACCATTGGTCCTCCAATTAAAATCCAGATTTAGAATCTAGGTAAATTAGGCAGACGTCTTTAGAAGGAATATTTATTACTAATGGGATATACAAACACTGTGAACATTGTTTCAAAGTAAATGATAATATCTAGCATTCATTGAGGTCTTACTATGTGCCAAGTATTCTTCTAAGAGCTTAACACATATTGATAAATTTAATTTTCCTGACAACTCTATAAGGTAAGCATTATTACTCATTATTGTTAGGGAGCAACCTTTACTAAGTACCAACTCTGTAATGGGAGCTGTTCTAGGTAGTGTGGATACAGAGGTGGGATAAGACATTGTCATGGTTTTATGGAACTACTTTCTGATGAGATGAGACAGATAATATACCCCTCCCCCCAGTAATAATTGGACACAATAATTTCAGAGAAGAATAGTGCCATGAAGTAAATACAACAGAGTTATGTGATCACAAGGGACTGGTGGAGGGTTACTATAGATTGCCTGTTCTGGAGAGTCCTCTCTGAGGAGGAGACGTTTGGGCTAGTTGTTCTAGGTCAATTGGCTTAATAGCAGTTTCCTAAAAGCAACTGGTTGAATATTAGTTCTTCAGATTACCAGTGTGTTAAAATAACAATTTGCCAAAAGCTTTTTTTAATAAACCACCTATCAATTGTATAGCATTTCATGTTTCTCCAAGGTCACTTAATGTACAGTGTATTCTTAAGATGACAATTTCCCGAGTAATGTGAATTTTAGCTGTTGTGCATGCTACTGATGTCAAGAATATTATTAACAGTAGTGTGGGTTTCTGTTTTCCACAGCATTTTCTTTCCAGTCTGCAGCTTTTTTTTCTCTCAGTTTACATCAGTTTGGGTTATTCCATTTTAAAATTTTGCCTCAGCTTGTCTGTGAATTGTTTGAAATAGTTTGTAGAAAGAAAAACGAATATAAATTAAACAGAATAGATATACAGTCTAGAAATCGCTGCTGTCACTTTAGCCTTTCTTCAAGTCGGTCCATCTTTTCATCTCCCAGATACCACGGCCAAGAAAATGACCTTGTTATTATCTCTTGAATAGCACCATCTTTGGAGCCCTCTGTCCTCTTTTGGGAGACCTTTTCTTTTGTCCCCTTGGCCTGCCTTAGAAACCAGTCAGTCCCTATTCCAGGTCTCCTCAATTTTTATCTCTGTTTACTTGATAACTACTATAGATCAAAAGCTGTATGTTTGTTGCATCAAAACTCATTCTAATCCACTTGAAAATTGCTTTCCTTTATTACAGGGCCTGGAGAGCCAAAACAACCTTGTTTGAACTACTTTGTAGCTAGGGTGTAAGCACATGACCTAGGATCTATGAATTAAAAGACCCCCAGATTTGGAGGTGAAAATAAGCAAAGTGAAGGGGCAGTATGCCACAGAGAGACCAACAATCTAGGATGGTCCTTTGGTGGGCTAGAATGGTTTTTCTAAATGCATTTTACCTAACTGCATCTATCCTGGGTTATATAGCATAAATCTGGTAATTTGGGTCTCACAGAGATTATATGAACAACATAATGTCTTTTACTAAATTACTTTATGCTTAAACTAACTGGAGTGGATTCTGTTGTCTTTGATGAAGAACTCTGATCACCACACCTGATGTGTTTACATTTTATTGAGATACTTGATGATGGTGTCTTAGTCTCTTTGGGCTGCTGTAACAACACAGACTGGGTGGCTTATAAACAGTGTTTATTTCTCATAGTTCTGGAGGCTAGGAAGTCCAAGTTTATGGTGGCAGCAGATTCGGTGTTTGGTAAGGGTCTTCTAGGTAGCTGTCTTCTTGATGTGTCTTCTCTCATGGAAGTGGCAAGGGAGTTTTCTTGGTCCTTTTTTATAGGGGCACTAATCCCATTCATGAGGGCTTCGTTATAACCTAATAACCTCACAAAGGCCCCCACTTCCTAATTTCATCACCTTGGGGATTAGGATTCAACATATGACTTTTGGGAGGACACAAACATTCAGACCATAATAGATGGAAAAGCATCATAGGAAGGATGTTATAATGATGGAATGACCAGTACTGAACTCATTTGGGAGATCTAATTCATACCATGTGGGGGGTCACTTATTCTTTACCCTCATAAATCTAGTTGCCTTTTCATTTTTCTTATATATCCCTTCTTTAACACATGCTACAGCTTTTTCATTTATATGAGAATCATAACCATAACTATCTCACAGGCATGTTGTTTTAAGTAAAATGATTAGAATAGCATCTATGCATAGAAGTTTAGTAGTAAACCGTGGCTAGCATTTTTTTAGTATTAGGAGGGACTGATTAGTACTGTCTAGGATAGCATTAGAGTTGATGTCTTCAAACAAGAAATATCAAGTCTGGGAGAAGAAACCGGGAGAGGGAAAATTTCCAGAATCAGATACATAAAAGAGAAGAGCGCACTGAAGGAGCCAAAAGGGTTCTAGGTGACTAAATTCTTCTACGGTAGGATTGGAACGGTTGGAGGGGTACTCCTAGAATAAGTAGTGGGACTGGACAGTAGGATGAGGGCTAGATCAGACACAAAAAATTATAGGCCCCTTTCATAATGGGGCAGCCATGCTCTTAAGACCCTTCATCCCAGTCCAGTTGGAAGGACTTCCTCCTTCCTCCTTTCCCAACATTAACTCAGGTAGTCACCTCCAATTTTCAACCATGTGCATATCCTTGTTAGCTACCTGAGGGCAGGATCCTGATCTAATGACTGAATTCATGTCTCTGAAACATTGAGGAGATTGGGCTAAATGCATGCTAAGGCTATGGCAGAGATAGGAAGAAGTATTTTAAAAATTCTTTGATATATATATGCTTAAAAACTTCTGGTTAATTGAGGGGTTGGATCACTTGGGTTCTGGTAAATGCCCTCATGTATTTGTGCTCTAGTAAAAAAAAAATACCAACACACTTTTGGTAAAACTATGAATTCAATAACAAAACTGAATCTTTCCAATGCAAGAGTCCAAAGGGCCAATTTTCCACTTAACAATGCATAGGTTTGGCATAATACGTTTAGAATTTCTTCTTTTTCTTTCCTACCTTCCTCCTTCTCTTCCTTCTCCTCCTTCTCCTTTTTAGTTAAACCCAAATTCTGTATTGAAGTTTAGAATTGACATCTTGGTGCTTAATCCAGAGTTACTTCCGTCAGTTTCTGGAAATGGTCTCTATTTCATATGATTTACAAGGAACTGCTGATTTTATCTGAAGTTTGCGCAAGTACTATTAGCACAAAGAATAGTGTTTTCATATAAAATAATCAGAAAAACTTTAGTAGTCATAGGCCAGTGACAGGAAAAATAGTCATTTTTAGGCCAGGGCAAATCCAGCCATGATTTTTAAAATTTTGTTTTATTTTTTTAAAATGTGTTACAACTGAAAACATATTTTGTCAGCCACCTCCTCCCTTGTCTTTTCAAAGTCCATATGTTCTTCAGGGGAAAATTGAATTCAGCTTCACTTGAGTCTTTGGAAAAATTTAAAAGAACCATTTGATGTGCAAGATTTCTAGGTCTTTAGAAATCAGATCTAAAGTCAATTGCTTGGAGAAAATTCAAATTGCATTTTCTCAACACTTTAAAAAATATTTGGGTCAGATTCAAAAGTTCAGACTTCTGCTACTTAGAAGTAGACGCGCACACTGGCAGGGCATATTTACACATTGCTTATTTTTCAGTAGACTTTAAGAGGTCATAAATTTTGTCCACATTTAGTATTCAATTATCCACATTCATATTCAATAAACATGTTTTGCTTTGAACTAGCATCTGGGTGTAGTAGCTTTTGTGATTCCCCTCTCTCATGAGTAGAATGTATTAATTTTCTTAGTAGAAGAATACATTACTCTGTGTGTCAAGCAATGTTGAGAGAAAATAACCAATTGAGGGTTGTCAAGAGGATCTGAGCCTCCTAAAATCTATTTACACCTGCTCTGGATTGGGCACAAACCTGCTTATCACAGTGTTTGAGTCCAGATTAAGATACCATTCAAATGCGAGAAGCACGAGGGCTGAACTGGGGTTAGGAGGCAGTTGGGTGCTAATCATTTGCATTCTCATCACATGGCTGTGTGACCCCGTGAACATTTTTTTTTCTCCGTGGGCCTGAGCTTCCTTATCTAAAACAGAAGGGGATAGTGCTTTCAAACTGGGTGGGCTCTTTATAGCTCTGTGGTTCCAAAAAGCTGTCTCCAGAGCTCCCTGGCTTTTACAGAATCTATATGTAAAGATTTTGCAGAAAACTGCTTTGGATTAAAAAGATTTTGTTACTACAAAACAAAGATAGAACAACCCTCAACTCTAGTATTTTAGATTTTTAAGTTTGTTCATTTTACTTTAAGTTATTTAACTTAGCAATTACTATGTCTTGTCAAGGGTTTAAAATTACCTAAAAGAAATGATATCTGGATCTGAGCTCAGGAAATAGAAATTTGGTTTTACTTGTTGACACTGATATCTTACATTCCATGGTCCACAAACCTGGAATTGCTTCTCTGCTATTTGAAACATACTGCTGGGTATTAAAAGTGACGTACATTACAAGCACCTTGGAAAAACTGGGTGGCAGTATCTCTTAGAGCTGAACATATGCATAACCTATGACCAGAGATTCCACTCCTAGATAAATGCCCAACCGAAATGTATGTAGATGTTTCCCAAAAGATGTGCACAAGAATGTTCAGAGCAGCATTATTTGTAATAACTCTAACATGGACACTCTAAATGCTCATCAACAGTGGAAAAGATAAACAAATTTGTGTTGCACTGTCATAATGGAAAATTATGCAGCAATGAGAATGATGGATCTGCAACTACACACAGCAATATAGATGAATTTCGCAAGCACAAAAGAATACATAATTACAAATTCATTTTTAAAATATAAGAACAGGCAAAACTAATCTATGTTGTTAAAAGTCAGGATTGTGGATACCATTGTAGGGCGAGAAGCAAAGTGGGAAGGGATCATGAGGGGGGTTTCCGGGATGCTGCTAATGGACTATTTCTTAACCTGGGTACTGGTACACATGTGTGTTCAGTTTGTGAAAATGTATTAAGCTGTCACTTATGATGTATCTTTTATATGTACATTTTATTTATTAAAATTTTAAAAAAATCCTCTAGATTGTCTTCTCAAATCTGCTACTTAAGATTAGTTAGTGCAAAAGGAAATAGAATAGATATGGTAAGCCCTATTGTCCCAGTTTACTCCTTGAAAGGGGAACTAGAACAGGGTTAGTGGCCTCACTGAGTTGAGGAGACAGAGGTTGGAGTTTGGGAGGCGGTGGCAGCTAAAATTTGAGGACAGAGAGGAGGGAGCTAGAGAAAGTGAGAGAGTGTGAGAGAGCCTGAGATCAACAAGAGGGGTCCCTCTAATCTTTGGTCAAGTACTAACGTGTGCATGTATGAGAGGAAAGTGCCTGAGGCTAGGGAAAGGACCACTTAAAAAAATAGGCTAAGATTTTCTGAAGCTTACAAAGGACTAATTGTACTCCCACAAGCCATAGATTGTTATTCTAGGGCATTTGGTAAAATCTTCAGAAGGGTGTACTATTAGTAGTGGGGTTACATTAGCTCCAGCAAAGTGTCTGCTCTGGACCTGCCATAACAAAACTTAAAAGCAAGCATTGTAAGGATTAGCTTGCTCTTCATGTTACTTAAGTGAGTGCTATGGTAGGCTGAATAATGTCTCCCCAAAATACAAAGGTCCTAATCCTTGAAAACTAAATAGAACCTGATATTTAAAAAGAGACTTTGAAGATATAAATATGTTAAGGGTCTTGAGATGGGAAGATTATCTTGGATTACCTGGGTGATGCCTAAGATTTCACTATGGAAGAGAAGGCAAGGTACTGACGGAAGCAGAGACTGGAGTGATGTGGTCATAAGATAAGGATTTCTGGCAGCTACCAGAAGCTAGAAGAGACAAGGAACAGATTCCTTAGGAAGAACCAGACTTGTCAACAACTTGACTTTAACTTCCTAAGACTCATTTTGGACTCTGGCCTCCAAAACTATAAGAGAATAAAGTTTTGTTGTTTTAGCCACTAAGTTTGTGGTGATTTGTTTTAGCATCAGTAGGAAACTAATACAGGGACCAAAGCAAAATTCAATAGTCATTAAAGGAATAAAAGAAAAAATAGCAACCAACAATGTAAAATTCATGAAGTCTGCAATTCAATAAAATGTTACTAGAAATGTGAAGAAACAGAAATGTATGACACATAACTAAGAAAAAAATCAACCAATTTCTATTGAATTGAATAGAATTCACACCCCCTAAATGAGGCAGATGATGGATTTAGGAAAGGGCTTTAAAACAGCTATTTTAAATCTTCTAAATATGCTCAAGGATATAAAATTTTTTAAGGCTTGAATATGGTAAGCAGAGAAATGAAAGATTAAAAAAGACACAAATGGAACTTTTAAACACAAAAACACAATATCTGAAATGAAATATTCACTAGATGGGATAAACGGATTTGATTAGATATTACAAAAGAAAATACCAGTGAATTTGAAGGCATAGCAATAAAACTATCTAAATTGAAGCATAATGAGAAAAGTGACTGGGGAAAAAAGCCTCAGTGAGCTGTGGGATAATATCAGGTGAATTAACATACATGTAATTGGAATCTCAGAAGGAAGGGAGGTCAGAAACACTGTTTGCAGAAATGATGGTTGAGTACTTTCCAATTTTGATGAAAACACTAAACCTACAGATACAAGAAGCTCAAAAATTCCCAAGAAGAAGAAACATATTAAGAATCACACCAAACCACATCATAATCAAACTAGAGAATACCAGTGAGAGTCTATCATATAGAGTCTGTCATACAGAGTGAAGTAAGTCAGAAAGAGAAAAACAAATACCGAATGCTAACACATATATATGGAATCTAAAAGGAAAAAAAAATGGTTCTGAAGAACCTAGGGGCAGCACAGGAATAAAGACGCAGATGTAGAGAATGGCCTTGAGGACACAGAGAGGGGGAAGGGTAAGCTGGGATGAAGTGAGAGAGTGTCATGGACTTATATACAGTACCAAATGTAAAATAGCTAGCTAGTGGGAAGCGGCCACATAGCACAGGGAGATCAGCTCGGTGCTCTGTGTCCACCTAGAGGGGTGGGATAGGGAGGGTGGGAGGGAGGGAGACGCAAGAGGGAGGAGATACGGGGATATATGTATACGTGTAGCTGATTCCCTTTGTTATAAAGCAGAAACTAACACATCATTGTAAAGCAATTATACTCCAATAAAGATGTTTAAAAAAAAACCAAGAAAACTCTGCTATCTGTGATTGTTCAGTCCCACATTCTGGATAAGTGATGGCCAGTAGGCCTGATGATGCCCCATGTCTTTGGCAGCTGTGGAGGTGGGTGTCAAGTATGAGAGAGCAGAATGAGAAGTGGTTCCATGTTGAAGACCAGACCTGGGTAGCTTGTATGAAATGATGTCACTAAACATCACACACGACCAAGGTAGAGAGAGGAGCTGATGAGAGTACAGATTCAAATTGGAATTTAAATATGGGGCTCAGAAGGACTCCTGTTCAGAGGAGTAGGTAGCTATGATGACTTTTTATTTGGTTTCTATGTTCAACTTGGTGCTAGGAGAATTTAGAAGTGCGCTTTCAATTCTAGGAAATGCAAACTAATTTATGGTGATAGAAAGGAGAGATCAGTGGTTTCCTGGGGACGGCAGTGGGTGGGCAGGGAAGGATGGGAGGGAGGGATTTCAAAGGGGCATGAGGAGACTCTTAGGGGAGATGGATATGTTCATTGCCTTGATCGTGGTGATGGTTTCGCAGATGTGTACATATGTCAAAACTTAACGAGTTGTATACTTTAAACGTATGCAGTTTATTTTATGTTAATTAGATGTCAGTGAAGCTGTTTGCTTTCTTATCCTACTTGCTTAAACACGTGATATTGCAGAGGTGGCTGTTGATGCTTTCATCTCATCTTAACTCTTCTGCAGTTAGACTTGTTATCATATTGAAAGTTGCAGGCATTTGAGATGGTTTACATGACACAAGAGGCAAGTCAGTAATTCAGTTTAGGAACGCCAGCAAGTTCCAGAAGGTGAGGGGAAGTTTGGTTTTAGATAGATGCGGGGAGGCCACTTCTTTTGTCCAATTTTCTGCTCAGGTCTCTATCTAAGACTCTTTAGATACTCACATTCCTATATTTCTGGCACCAAGCTGTCTGGATCTCACCTTCTCAGTTTCTACCCCTTGTTGACCTAGAATGAACACAGGCAAATCACACGCAAATGAAGAGTATTCACACGTTTCATCATTTTCCAGAGAAATATGGATCTGTTTAATTTTTGACAAGACTCTTCATTGCGGTGATAAAAATTTCCAGACTTGTATTTGAAATTTGTTATTTGCCAGAATAATATCTTACTATTGAAGCATTCATTCAAACAAGGATGGGACTTTTAAAAATTAATATTCCTTCATTCCTTCAGAATGTGAAATGTTGGAAAAGGCAGGGACTTTTAAATCAAATTAGGTAGACCTGAGTTCAAATCTTTTACAGACAAAAATGGTAATATTGGGTAAGTTGTTTAAATTTTCTACACTGCCACTTCCTTCAGTGTAAAATGGAAATAATAATAGCTTTCTTGTAGTTTTTTTTTTTCCTTTTTTTTGGTGAAGTTTAGAGATAATGCTTGTAAAGTGCCTATAATAATGCCTGAATGGACACTTATTAAACAATAGTTGACTTAGTTTGTAAACACAACCAGATTTCATGACTTTTTAAAAATCACTTTTTAATGATAAAACTAGGGCCAGATATTTAGATTCTGATTTTTTTACCCTCTACACTCACTCCTATATGCATATGTATTAAAATTTCATCAATTCTTTTTCACTTGATGAGTGAAACATTAATTTTAGCTTTCCTGAAGTTAGTCCTTTTGTGGTGAATTCTACCCTTGTCCTCCTCTCCCATTCAGGGCTCCTTTTCCTTTGTTACCAAGCCAAGACAAAAATGTTGGCTATGGGAAACATTTATTGGGTGCCATTTAGACAAGTATAAGAATCCGATTGAATACTCTTCACAAGTGTCGGTTGAAACTAAACACAGAGTTGCCATGGATACTGGTTGCTTGGCCTCTGCTCCAACACATTAGAGCCTTTTTAGTTCAACAATGTGCAGACCACAGATGTTGCCATGCATTGTATTCATAATCAGCTTGGATATCTTAGCGGAGGAATATCTTGGGTTTGCTTTAGCAGAGAAGGATCTAAATTCTCAGAAGAAACAGAGCACCCTGTGCCCTCCATTGTTTCTCCAGGTATATAGGTGGTAACCTCTGCAGACACTGTTTTTATCTTTCTCACTGTTTCATTTAATCTAGATAGACTACTCCTCTCTTGATATTTATTTGGAAATAAGAAACTCTACTGCATATTTTGTAAAACACAACAGGGACATCAGCTAGGAAAATTGCACAGCTTTGGGTATAGGACTTAAAACAAGGCATAATCGAAGGAGAGAGAATACAAGAAAATCCCTGGGTTCCTTTGAGAGCTGGAGTAGAGTCACAGCAGAGAGATCCCAGGTTGATTCAAAAAGTACTGGCTTTGCCACCTACTAGCTGTGTGTCCTTGGGCATATTAAACAATGAAAACCTTAGTTTCCTCACTCCAATGGCTCTTCCACTTGTAAGGACCTTTGTGAGTACATGGGGCCCACCTGGACAATCCAGGGGAATCTCGATTATTTAAGGCCAGTTGATTGTCAAGCGTAATTCCATCTGCCACCTTTATTTCCCTTTGCCGTGTTACGTATCTCCATGCTCTGGGGATCCAAAGAGGTATGTGGACATCTTTGGGAGGGGGACATTGTTCTATAATGCAGTGGTGCAAAATAAATTTCTCTTTATTTAGTGCCCACACATGTCTATGAATTCCCTTTCCACTGCTTATTTAATTTCCTTTTCATTGTTAGCAAAAGGAGACAATTCTAAATATCTGTTTTCGGTTTTCTCAGCCTCTTTTGATAAATATTCAGTTTAATTCGCATCCTGGGCTGTTTGTCTCATTCTTTTCCACTCTCTCTCTCAAGTTGGTAACGGGTACCTAAAGACTTAAGTGACTTCATGATGATGGTGTTAGCATGAGAGAGACAGTGCGGAAGGAGACTGGGGAGTGCTGTCTCCCCTTCTCCTTGTACAAATACTCAACACTACTACCTTTAATCTGCTGAGGCTGCCTAGACTTACTAAAACTGAGAGACATTCTCTCTTCTAATGCATATGGTGTGTAAAAACTATTTTATATTTTTGATCATCGAATTTTTAAAAATGGTTCCATAGATAATATGCTCTTATCAACAAGGCATTGAACCCAGAAATATTTTGTGCAAGAAATATCCCCTTCCCCACTCCCTTGCAGTTGGAGTGTGATACCTAAAGCCCACAATTACAGTCTTGTTGCCTTAAGCCGGCTCTAATCCCTGGGTATTTTATGGCTAAAACAATGATATGATTTTCCACCTTGTTGCTGAGTAGACAATTAGGCAAATAGAATTCCAAATTGAAGAGTGTTTACAGGAAAAATGGATTGTTCTGTTAAAAAAACCTGTGGTTATTATAAAGAGAAGGGACATCCAATTCCCTTTACTGAAGTCAAGTGGCCACAAGCCTACTGGAAACAACATAATCCAAGCATCTTCTCTTCCCACAAATTTCTGGTTGTCAAGAATAATTGTAAGTAAGAGAGTTGTGTCAATAGCACTGTGAGCCACTCTCATGTGGTTTTCCTTCCTGTTGAGCTGCCTCACTGTGACTAGTGAGTGCATCATTTATTGTTAGCCATAGGCAGAGCTCATTGCTGAGGAGAGGTAAACTGAAATCAGATTTGTTAGTCAGCCCTGGGTAAAATATTCCGTGAGCCAAGTTTCGTGATTAGTGACCCAGCCTTTCCTACTCTGGTCTCCCACAGTGATGAGACAATGATATAATTTGAAGAAGAAAATGTAATTGTTGATCTGTAATTGTTGTTGTAATTGTTGTAATTGTTGTTCCCGCCCTGGAACAGAGTGGCCGTGATGATGGTGGGGTAGAGGTGAGAAGAGAATGGGAGCCAACCTTACTGAACCCTGAGAATGTGATGTGCTAGATTCCTTTGCAAATAAGCTTTATTTATCCTCCCTAAAATTCTGCAGGCTGGTAGTACTACTGTGGACATGGAGATAGTAACTGACTCTCCTTTTCATACTCCCCACATTCATCTATTGCAAGTTATAATGATTTCTGAACATTTCTACTTTTATCATTATAATTCAAGGCACCATTAACTCTTGTCTGAACACCTGTAATCACCCTTCAAACTATTCTCTTTCTGTACCGCTATTCTTTGCCCTCTCAATCCATTTACACATATTTATAAACATAAATTATACTGTCATGACCCTGATTAATTTCCCCACTGTCTTTTCAAAGAGCCTAGAATAAAATATCACATCAGTCAAGATGGGTTAGTTTCTTGTGCCGTAACAAAAAGAATGTTTAGTTTTCTTGCATGTTGCGCATCCATTGTGAGTTGTTATACTATGGGCTGAATTATTTTCCCCTGCCGAAATTCATATATTGAAGCCCTAACCCAAAAGTGATAGTATTTGGAGATGGGGCCTTTAAGAAGTAATTAGTATTGGATGAGGTCATGAGGATAGGGCTCTGATGATGAGATTTGTGGCCTTGTAAGAAGAGACATCAGAGAGCTTGCTTCCTCTCTCTGTCTCCCCACCATGTGAGGACACAGTGAGAAAGTGACCACTTACAAGCCAGGAAGAGGGCTATCATCAGGAACTGAATCAATGTAAACCTTGATCTTAGGCTTTCCAGGATCCAGAACAATGAGAAAAGAATATCTGTTGCTTAAGTCATCCAATTTATGGTATTTTGTTATGGCAGCCTGAGCAGATTAATATAGTCTGCTTACAGGCTCCAGTCATTATAGGCACTCAAGGACCTAGACTGATGGAGCTCTATTTTAATCCTAGGCTTCCATAATCACTGAGGCAAGACAAACAGATTCAGTGAATCCCAGGCTGGCTCTTTAAGCTTCTGTGGGGAAGCCACCCATTTGGTTTCTTGACTTTTATTGATAAAAGCAAGAATATGACCTTACCTGCATTCAACTGGGTAGAGAACAGCTGTTATATCACATTTCACTAAATGAGAGAACTAAAACGTTGTGAACAGTTCCAATGACCACCACGGGTATAAACCTTTATCAGTATTGACAAGGGTGTGTTTGATCTGATGCTCTTCACTTGTAGATTTCATCTCCTTTTATTGCTTGCTATGTGTTGAGGCATTTGTACCAGCTGCTCCCTCTGCTTGGAATGCCCTTTCCTCAATTCTTTACTTAGCTGTCTCCTACTGCTCATTAAAATCTCAGTAAAAAATGTCACACCTTTAGATGATTCAGTCTTAACAGGGCTTTCCCTCCTTTGTCTAAATTCTTACCACTATGTCACCAATTTTTGTTTTCTTTCATTTTTAATTTATTATTATTATTTTTCACAATGTGTCCTTTTGGGATTCCTCAAGTCTTACGTTCTTTTGTTAGCTTGTTCGCTAATTCATTCATTTGCTGATTTCAGTTTTTGGAGATGCAATGACAAATGACACCATGTATACTCTTAAGGATCTCACAGTCTGGGGGAGAGATAGACATAAACACGAAACATTACAAACTGGCAAAGAAAGTCCTAAGCATAAGCATATAACAAGATGCTCATGACATTGTTAATAAATCAAAATCATGAGATACCACTTTACATGCACTAAGATAGCTACAACAAAAATGATAGACAATAACAAGTGCTGGTGAGAATATAGAGAAATTGGAACCCTCATATACTGCTTGTGAAAGTGTAAAATGGTACAGCCAACTTAGAAAATAGTTTGGCCATTCCTCAAAAAGTTAAACATACAGTCACCATGTAATATGGCACTCCACTCCTAGGAACATCCAAAAGAAATAAAAAACATATGTTCACACAAAGACTTGTACGTGAATGTTCATAGCAGCATTATTCATAGTAGCCAAAAAGTGGAAACAAGCCAAATGTTTATCAACTGATGAATGGAAAAGCAAAATGTGGCATATCCATACAACGGAATGTTATTCAGCCATAAAAGGAGATGAAGTACTTTAATCCATTTTGAGTTTATTTTTGTATATTGTGTAAAGAAATGTTCTAATTTCATTGTTTTACATGTAGCTTTCCAGTTTTCCCAGCACCACTTCTTGAAGAGATTATCTTTTCTCCATTGTATATTCTTGCCTCCTTTGTTGTATGTTAATTGACCATAGGTGCATGGGTTTATTTCTGAGCTCTCTAATCTGTTCCATTGATTTATGTATTTGTTTTTGCGCCAGTACCATGTTGTTTTGATTACTGTAGCTTTGTAGTATAGTCTGAAGTCTGGGAGCCTGATTCCTCCAGCTTTGTTCTTTTTTCTCAAGATTGCTTTGGCAATTCGGGGTCTTTTGTGTTTCTGTATGAATTTTAGGATTACTTGTTCTAGTTCTTTGAAAAAAGTCATGGGTATTTTGATAGGGATTGAATTAAACCTGTAGATTGCATTGGGTAGTATGGCAATTTTAACAATATTTATTCTTCCTATCCAAGAGCATGGGATATCTTTCTATTTCTTTGTATCATCTTCAGTTTCCTTCATCAGTGTTTTATAGTTTTCAGGGGATAGACCTTTCACCTCCTTGGTTAAGTTTATTTCTAGGTATTTTACTCTTTGTGATGTGATTTTAAAAGGGATTTTTTTTTTTTTTTTACTTTCTCTTTCTGATAGTTCATTATTAGTATATAGAAAAGCAACATATTTTTGTATATTAATCTGGTATCCTGCAACTTTTCTGAACTCATTTATTCTAATAGTTTTTGAGTGGAGACTGTAGAGTTTCTATATAAAGTGTCATCTGCAAATAGTGACAGTTTTACTTCTTCCTTTCCAATTTGGATGCCTTTTATTTCTTTTACTTGTCTGATTGCTGTGGCTGGGACTCCCAATACTGTGTTAAATAGAAGTGGTGAGAGAGGGCATCCTTGTCTTGTTCTTGAATTCAGAGGAGAGGCTTTCAGCTTTTCACCATTGAGTATGATGTTAGCTGTGGGTTTGTCACATACGGTCTTTTTTAAAAATCTCTGTACCCACTTTGATGAGTATTTTTATGATAAATGGATGTTGAATTTTGTCAAATGCATTTTCTGCATTTTTTTAACGTGGTGTATCACATTGATTGATTTGTGAATATTGAACCATTGTTGCATCCCTGGAATAAATCCAACTTGATTGTGATATATGATCCTTTAAATATATTGTTGGATTTGGTTTGCTAATATTTTGTTAAGAATTTTTACATCTATATTCATCAAAAATATTGGCCTGTAATTTTCCTTTTTTGTAGTGTCTTTGTCTGGTTTTGGTATCAGGGAATGGTGGTCTCATAGAATGATTTTGGATGTGTTCTGTGTTCTTCATTTTTTTGGAATAGTTTGAGGAGGATAGATAACAACTATTCTTTGTATGTTTGGTAGAATTCCTCTATGAAGCTGTCTGAGACTGGACTTTTGTTTGCTGGGGGTTTTGTTTTTATTACAAATTCAACTTCACTACTAGTGATCAGTCTGTTCAAATTGTCTGTTTCTTCTTGATACATGGTGCAGCATGGGTGAACCAGGAAAACTTATGCTAAGTTAAAGACGCCAGACACGAAGGACCATGTATTCCAGTGGTCCCCAACCTTTTGGCGCCAGGGACCAGTTTCGTGGAAGACAATTTTTCCATGGGCGGTGGGGGGGATGGTTCAGGTGATAATGTGAGTGATGGTTCAGGTGGTAACGCCACCGATGGGGAGAGGCAGATGAAGCTTTGCTCGCTTGCCCGCCGCTCACCTCTCGCTGTGTGGCCCGGTTCCTAACAGGGCACGGGCTGACACTGGTCCATGGCCTGGGGGTTGGGGACCCCTGAGGTATTGTATGTTCCCACTGATATGAAATATTCAGAAAAGGCAAATCCATAGAAACAGAAAATAGATTAGTGGTTGCCAGAAGCTGTGATAAGGTAGGAATAGGGAATGATTACTAATGGGTACAAGTTTTCTTCTTGGGGTGATGAAAATGTTCTGGAATTAGATAGTGGGGATGGTTGCTGTTACAGCAGGTCACTGGATGGTATATGTGATGAACCCAGTTAAGGCCTCTATATAGACTTTTAAGAATATGGTGGGTGGGTATGGAGATATGCTCATCTTGCAGCCACCCAAGACAAGCTTCACGGTAAGTTCCTCACTTATTAAACCTTTCACATACCAATCTGGAGTAGTCTGTCTCTTTCTTCAGTCTCTCCTTGCCCTCTGTTGATGGGTGCCAGTTTGCAAACCAGTAGTTGCACAATTTCTGAAAATAATAAAAATTGCTGAATTATGTACACTTTGAAAAGGTGACTTTTTATGATATGTGAATTACATCTTAAAAATAAATAAATAAATAAATAGGTATGAAAAGAGGCAGGAGCAGAGTTGCTCATACCCTGAAGATTGGAGTGTAAATATCCTGGGAATCTACTTATAGCAATGCTTTGTAATGTGGAAAAATAGTCCTATGCAAAAAATGTTAACTTCATTTTAAAGGAAGCACTATTTGCATTAGAGTAGCAGGAGGTTTATGTTTTTATTTTTTCATTTTTCCCATATTTTGTCATGAGATTGTAAAACTTTTCTAATAAAAATGCACACAATTAAAAAGACATCTCATAATGCAGAATGGGGTAACTGGGCCTCAGAGTATCAGGACAGGGGTGACATTTGGTCAGAATCTTAGGTGATAGGACTTGTCCAATGGGACAAAGAGAGGTAGGAGGAAGACTGGGTACTCCAGGCAGAGTGAACATCATGTGCAAAGGGCCAGAGGTGAGATGGGCCACCATATATCTGAGCACTGAACATAGTCTGGTATAATTGAGAGGCAGAGTATGAGAGAGAAGTACCAGCCAGGTGAGGTGGAAAATTAGGTGGCTTGGTCATTGGTTGGCTTACCCAGCTAGTAAGTGGTGTATCTTGGAGGGGAAGGGAAGAAAGTACGGTCAAGAGGTTATTGTAAAAAACATGCAGAAATTCCATTTAAGATCCTCCAATGACTGCTCATTATCCTTAGAATAAAATCCAAACTCCTTACTCTGCCTCTGAGGCTTGGGAGTGGTGACGGTTGCACAATTTTTGTGAAAATACTCAAGTCCATGGAATTGTACATTTTAAAAGGTGATTTTTTTTAAGGGGCAGTGAATACTTTTATTATATGCTTGGAAATTAAAAAGATGAAAACAAACTGCAAAATTGTGCCCTTATTTTGTGTCCTTGAAAAAGTAAATAATGATGCCTCAGCCTTTGTTTTAAATACAGTGATAATATAAAAAAGACCATATAGTGAATTTGTAAATTAGAGCAAGGTGGTGGAGGTGTTAGCTAACATGATGTTGGTAATCATATTGCAATATATAAGTCAAATCAACACGTTGTACACTTTAAAGTCACACAGTGTTATATGTCAAGTATATCTCAATAAAGTTGGGGACAAAAAGCAAGGAGGTGTTTAATTTTTTGTCTTTTTCTGACTTATTTCACTAAGCATAATATTCCCTAGGTCCATCCACATTGTTGTAAATGGCAGAATTTCATTCTGTTTTATGGCTGAGTAATATTCCATTGTGTATATATAAATATAAATCTATCTATCTACCTATCTATCTATCTGTATCTCACATCTCCTTTATCCATTCATCTTTGATGGACACCTGGGTTGCTTTCATATCTTGGCTATTGTAAATAATGCTGCTATGAACATTGGGGTGCATATATCTTTTCAAATTAGTGTCTTTGTTTTCTTTTGATATATACCTAGGAGTGGAATTGCTGGCAACTCTATTTTTAGTTTTTTGAGGAACCTCCATGCTGTTTTCCGTAGTGGTTGCACCAATTTACATTCCTACCAACAGTGTACAAGGGTTCTCTTTTTCTCTACATCCTCTCCAACATTTGTTGTTTGTAGACTTTTTGATGATAGCCATTCTGACAGGTGATATCTCTTATATGTGGAATCTAAAAAAAAGAAAACAAACAAATGCATATAACAAAGCAGAAACAGATTCACAGGTATAGAGAGCAAACTAGTGGATTCTGGTGGGGAGAGGGAAGGGGGTAGGGACAAGACAGGGGTATGGGATTAAGAGATACAAACTACTATGTATAAAATAAACAAGCAACAAAGATATATTGCACAGCACAGAGAAATATAGCCATTACTTTGTAATAACTTTAAGTGGAGTACAATCTATAAAAATATTGAATCACTATGGTGTACACCTGAAACAAATATATTAATTATAATATTTTAACAACTAGGCTTCAATAAAAAATATAAATGAAGCAGAAAAAGAGAAAAGTTAGAAAACATACACGTGAACAGAAGTTCATTAAAATTATTCATCACTCCGTCATCTAGAGATAACACCTGTTGGTATGTATCTTTTTTGCCTGTTTGCAATGGTAAATAAAATAACGAAATTGTAAAAAAAATTTAATAACCTCAACATATCTAATGGCTCAAACCAAAACTAAATTACAATGCTAAAAATGGAATATTTTTCCTATCTAAATATAAAAAAGTATTAAATATTATATTGATATTCAGGCTAAATCTTTCCCTTATAAGGTGTTTGACATAAACATCTTTTAATATGTAACTCTTGGCAGTGTTTTGCATTAAGATAGTGGGATCTTTATGTTCACGTGTTTCACTTTTTCATGACAACGTCTTTGTTGTCAAGAGATTAGGTCCTGCCCGTCTCCAACCTCAGCCCCTACCAGGCTCGCTCACTCCTCTTCCCATACTGTGCTCCAGCTGCCCTGACATTTATTCTGTTCCTCTGACCTCTCAGCAGGGCTTCTGGGCAGGACTTTTCAGAATACTCTTCCTCCAGGCCCCTTGTGTCAGAGGGCTTCTCATGGTTCCAGACCTGGTTTCACTGTCACCTCCCCAGGAAGGTCTTAAAGAGCTACATACGGGAACTATCAGCTGTCCTTATCTCTTAATCCTTGGCTCATCCTCCGGTTCTCTTCAGCACTTATCACCATCTGCAGCAGTCCTTCTCATTAGTTTATGTATTGATTTTTCATCTACTCCTAAAAGAATATGTTTGAGGAGGGCAGTGGTTTTGCCTTTCTTGCTTACTCCTGTCTCACCAGAATCTTGAGCTCTACCCAGCACTTCAGAGGTCTCAATAAATATTTGTGGATGCAATTACTGAATAAGCTCAACTTAGAGTGTGTGCTTTTAAAAATAGACAGACATGTCAGTCCCCTATTCTACCATTTACTTGAGGTGAGACCCTCACCCTTAGTCAATCTTAACCTCTCTGTTTCCTATATTTAAAATGGACACGAGAATAGTGCTATTGTGCTTCTTAAAAGGAACAGTATACCGTACAGTGCTCAGTACTGCACCTGCCAAAGAATAAACCTTCAAGAAGTGTTATCTGTATGGTAAATAGCGTTATCCTTTTGTCATTTTCTTGTGACTTTTAGCCTTGACCAATGGGATATCTTGTTCTGCTTTGTAAACAGCCGTAGTTCACATGTAATGTATAATTTTGCCAAATGTCCATCTGGGGGCTTATAAATATGATTAGAAAGTTACCTTTTTAAATATTTCCTTAAACCATAAAAAGTGTTACTTTAGTTTGAATAAAATTATTCAATTTGATTTCTCTTTTGATTAATTCAAAAGCATATTAAAAATACTAGATATAGGTGTTTACTCACTGGCTTCATCACAGTATTTTTTAGCACCTAAAATTTTTCAGCTTGAAATAAATCTCTGAGATTAGACCCATGCCAAGATAGTGATAAATACCTTTTAACATATGGTTGTCTAGTTGTACATATTTTTAATACTCAAAACATTCTTTGGAAGGAATGGTGAGATGGGAGATATTTTGAAGGGAAATAGAATTTCACATTTCTACTTGTATTAATCATTTCCCTCTAGATAAATAATGGAGAGGGGGTAACATATGCACAAAGACGAGTCTAGTTGTTGAGTGAATAAAAGAAAATGGAAGAGAAGACAAGTGGGACTTCAGCACTCAGGAGATCTGTCTGGGTGAAAACTTATTCAAGTACAGCGTCAGGAAGACCTATAGGATGCTGAAAGGAGAATAGACAGAGTATCAAAGGATGTGAAAAACTACGGGGTTATGTCTGTATCAGAGTTTCAGTCCTTTGTGAGTGCCCATCACTGCAATATTTGCAGGGAATGTACACTCACCTCATCATGAATTTATTTTCCACATTTATATGTTTTAAAAAACCATTAGAATTAATGATCTAATAAGTTTTGACAATTTAATAAAGTTACCTTCTAGTTTTCTCAGGGATCACACTGAATGTGCCTGGATTCTGGGGTGGTATACACAGGGAGAATAATATTCCACTCCCTTATTTCTAAATTTTTCATAATGCTGCCTAGAATTTGCCATCTTTTGGGCTTTGTGGGTAACTGGATTTTTTTTTTTTTCCTGTACGAAGATATAAGCATCTTCCATTTCTCATGTTTTGCATTTGTGTCTCTTCTGTGGACTTCTTTCCCTCAGTTATTTTCATGAATCTGTGGATCATGGTTATGTTTTGTACTTGGATAAAGAGTCCTATGTAGAGAGACAGTACCCCCCAGGCGAGGAAGTCCTGCTTCATTCAGCACGGTGTAAATGTTAAGAATTCATTAACAAGGTCACACAAAAATAGAAATTTGGGAAATTTTTGAATGCAGACATGGGGAACATGTTCTTAACAGAATGCTAATGAAAAGGAGAGATGCTGGAGATGTGTCCAGCAAAGGGCGGCTCTCAGTGAAAGATAATACCTATGTTCAGAGATTGCAGACCTGTCGGGCCCAGAGCAGAATTTCTTACCCTGTTTACTAATCTAAGTGGATGCAAGAATAAATATGAATCAGCAAGGTAGTCTGTGTGAAAAAGGCAGCAGGAAGTTGGGTAGGAAATATAAGGCATAGAGATATAATGGAAGATGTCCTGTTTTTAAAATCAAAAGACAGGGTTTAGGCCTTCGTTGCTGCCTATGATCTTAGCAGGTTACTGAATTTCTCCAAGTTCTCTTTGTAAAATGAAGAGAATAATAACTCTTATGTAATGCTCATTACAAGGCAGGTACTGTGCAAAGTTCTCATAATAGTCCTATGCAGTCTATACTATTCTTATTCCCACTTTACAGATGGAGAAAATAAGGCTCAGAGACGTTAAGTGACTTTCTCTAAGATACTCAGTTAATAGGTAGCTAAGCAAAGATTCTAGCCCAGCTTTTGTTTTTCATTTTTGTACTTTACTATTCTACCTTGCCCAGAGAGTTGAAGAAAAAATATAATTGTTTCTGACAGGTTTTCAGACATGAAATTCAAATTATTATTAATCACTCCATTGTCCAGACCCATACAAGTAAAAGTGGTTAAAATATTAAGAAATAAGGCACACAATCAGTAATTTCCATTATTGTTTTGAATGTTATCAGCTTGCAGGGAAGAAAAATCTCCAGGGAAGGGACAAAGACGTTTTGGATTGGAATCATCCTCAGGTCAAACTGATCTCCATCAGTGCTTGGCAAAGAGAAATCATACGTATTCATGGTGAAGGGAAGTGCAGCGTCTCTGGAGCAGTGAGGTTCACCCAGCACAGAGACAATAACACCCAGCCTCCTTATTCAAGGGTGGGGTACAGCTTCTGCAGCAGTGGTCACTGAGCCACCAGAGCGCACAAGCCCATGAGAGGCGATGCTGTTTTCTACTTTATCCTCTGTGTGAGGCACACACAGACAGAGGCGGCACCTTGCCTTGTATTCACAGAGGAAAAAGGAGACCCTGATTTATTTCTCATCATTCTCTTTTACTCTCATGTTGGTTCACAAGGTTCTTTCCTGATTCATTATTTCATTCATCCCTGGGCCCAACACTTAACCAGTTTTCATGAGTGCCAGCTCAGTGGCATGAAAGATAAGGCCAGACAGACCTGGGTCTCACCACTTAAGAGATGTATAATTCTTGAAAAAGACACTGAATTTATTGGAGCCGGTTTCTTCATCTTAATGTGGGCATAATACACTTCATCTTCCTAGGCAGCTTTAAGAATTAAGTGAAATGGGATATGAAAAGTATCTGGCACATGGGCCAGACAGAAAATTGGAAAAATTTTCCAACAGAAAAATTTTCCAGTAGAAAATTGATGTTTTTGGCTGCTCAACATTTAATCCTTCTTTTTATTTTGGGAAACATCCCTCATGCTCCATCTCTTCCCATGAGAGAAAACTGTACCTCCTTGTGCTATCTGGTAGCCGGGGGTTGGGCAGGTAACCTAGCCTGAGCCAATTTGGTGCTTCCATCTAGGATTTCGAATTGGGAGCAAGTGCTGCAAAGACCAGGAGAAGTTGGGAAACATCCAAGGTGTCATGGTGATGCTCATGGCGGGAGAGGAGACACCACTCCTGCTAAGACGTGATTCTTGATTCCGTGCAGCCTCCTTCTTTCCTGTGTTAAAGAAAATTGTTCTGATACTGCTAAAAGGATAAGGAAGACTTTATTCAAGATTATTGTAATAGGAGTTAATTATGACTATTGTAATAAGGGAGAGAGATGGCGCTCAGCTCTGAATCCAACAAGGAGTAGCTGGGGATTTGCAGTGAGGCGCAGGATCAGAGGGTGTCAGTGGGTAGAAAATTAACTAAAAGGAGACACAAAGGGTAGGGAGTTTCTTGCTAAACTGACCTAACAGGATTCCTGCTAAAGGCAGGCCAAGGACTTACACATCAAAGGTGAGGGATGAGGAGCTTGATCAGATATGAAGGGTGACAAGATATTAAGGCTGGGAGATTCGTACAAACTGGCTTAGCAGGGTTCTTGCTAAAACTAGGCTAGACAGGCCAAAGACAGGGCCAAAGATCAAGGCCTAGTTGAGAACAGAGCTCAGAGGAGTCTAACTAAAATTTGGTCAAGGAGAGAGTCTTTGTCACCTGCTACATTCGATGTCCGGTTTTTAAGCCTCTTTTTAATTCTGTGCTTCCTTGATAAACTTCTAGTACATCTTTTCTGTTGAAGATAGCCAGTTGCTTACTGACAAGAATACAGATCCACTGTAGTCTCAAATAGTATTACATAAGTAAACTGCAGCCCGATTAATGGGGATATTTAAGGAATCAAAAATGCATTTTCTCTACTCTTGTATTCTGAAGAAAGAATTAACTGATCATACAAAAAATCCATTCCATGATTTTACTTAAGCATTATTAGTTTTTAATGAGCTGCCATCAGGGTAATTTCGGTTTGAGTATCCATTCAGACAAATCTCTTTGCTTTCTCTCTTTCAGCATGTTTGAAATACATTTCTTGGGCTGATGCCTCTTCTAATCCTGTGAGGTAGGTTCTCTGCTGATTGTCTCCATGTTTATGGATGAGGTTCCAGAGCTTGAGTGACCGGCCCAGAGTCCTATACACTTTGTGATGAAGCTAGGATTCAAACTCAGGTTTTCTGATGGCAAACCCGAGCTCTTCTAGTAATATTTTTAGTGACAAATCTAGGGCTCTGCAAATTCAAACCAAACGCCTGAAATGTGATTTGATTAGGATCATCCATTCCTTTCAGCAAGCTCGTTTGGGGGGGGGGGCTCTGTTACTTGAATGCCAGCTATGGAGGTGTATGTGTGATGCATTACATAATCGTGTCCAGGCTTAGATGAGGACCGCCTAAGACTGGAGTTTGGACATGGTCCTTGTCCCACACTGTATGACTGTCAGCTTAGACAAAATGAATCAGACTGGTGAAATCCTTGCTGAAGCTAATAGCTGACTGATGGCTTTCTAACCTCTTGCTCCAACCATTAACCCCGCCTAAGGGAATTTGCTCATGGAACTACAAATAAATGAGTGGCAGGTCTGGGAATAAAACGGGGACATCCATGGAACCAGGCACCCCCGGGTAATTTTTCCCATTATGGCATGACTCTGTGACAGGTGCAGGGTGAATGGGTTTTTATCTCAGTCATTTTCCGGGGACATTCTTCTCTGTAGGGAGGAAATGTCAGACGTGCACACTCCATGGCGTGCCTGTGAGGCTGCAAAGCCAGGTTAACTGTTCCCTAAGATTTCTGTGTCAGGGTAACTCTGTTGTTTGAATTGATCCGGGAAGAAATCCCTAGTGGTGCTCTTGTTAATTCCAGCTAATCGCTCTCCAGCAGGAGAACCGAAGGCAGGCTTGTTCCCCTGGTGGGTCTTAGATCCTTAAATGCTGTGACTTCAAGTACTAATGAGCTAAAGGAAAATCTTCCCCACACAGTTTAACCTACTGCTTCTTAAATGACAATCCTCAGGGTCTTTCCTTCACGTTGAATCTCTGATAAGCTATTTTACAATTTCCCGATGACAGTTAAATTGAGTCTGCTCTTTAGCGTAGTTACCCTGTTTGCTTCCAGTAATTCTGCCTTAAGAAACTTCTGATGAGGAGGTTGCAGGCATGCTACCTCTAGCAATCCCTACAGGAAGGGTAGGGGGCACGTGAAAATGAAGTAGCTGGGTTTTAAAACAGAAAAGGAGGAGAAATCATTAAAAAAAAAAAAAGCATGTCTCTAAGTGTGGGCACCATTTCCCAGGATTTTGTGTGGTTAATGAAAAGTCAGACAGCAGATGACATTTACCCTGCTAAATGTTGATGATTAAGAAGGAAAAGGTTATACCCTGCCTGCTTTTTTCCTTCTGGAGCTTCTGTACTAGGGGGTCAACATGAATTTCGCACAGAAGGAATTGCCTGTTTGTGAACAACCCGGAGCCCAACTCCAGTATTGTTGTAATTGTTCTTGATGATGGTAATTACTTTGTGTCCCCCCCTCTCCTCCCCGCCACGGGTATTCCCTTTTCTGAATCTGGCCAATTGAAAGCCTCGCTCCAGTCTCCCAGCCTCCGATAGCCAGCTCCCTCCTGGACACATGCCAGCAGCCTATAATTAAAGTATTTTCTGGAGGGAGTGTCTCCATGTACTACCCATTGTGAAAGGCGGCCTTGGAGTCTGGATATAGTAACTGAAAAGAAATGAGACCTTTCCAATTTGTCCCTTTTTCTGCAGCCCCTGCCGCGCCCCTTTCCCAGGACAAAAACACTGTGAAATGCCACACAAGAACGAAGGATCCTTTTCTGTGAATTTGAAAGCTAGAGCATAATACATCCCCTTCCCCCCACCCCCAGGAGTGGATGTTTCAAGTGTAACCTTCCTATTACAATTATTCTTGCATGATTAAATAGAAACTGTCCTCCTATTATGCTCTTTGTTGATAGATTAAATGTTCCAGTGAGACATTAGACTGTATTATAATGAAGCATTTCTGGAATGTCAGATTATAAATTAGGTATGTCTTTGAAGATTACCTTCAATGAGATTTGATTATGTGACTGTTAATTCTAAAAACAATAAACATTATCAGCATTTTCATACGTATATTATCTCACTGGATATTGATAATTATTTTATGACGTAGTTAGCACTGACATTATAAATCCATTTTCACCAGTGAGAAAACCTGAACTCAGAGAAGTTAAATAGCTTTCCCTAGGTTCTCTAGCTAGTAAGTGGAACTGAGACATGAATCCAGATTTCTTGATTTCCATAGTGAAGTTCTTTTCATTGCACTATTAGATTATTTATAAAGTCAAGGTACAGAAAATATATTTCGATTCTTACAAAATTCTGCAAATTTTGTATCTCCAAATGCAAAGGGAATGAAATTGGAAAATTATAATGGTTTGCAAAAAGTAGAGCTTTGATTGAGTTGTGCTCTCTCCTACCAAGTAGCCCAAACACACAGAGGGAGAACAATTATATTACCAAACCCCATTCTCAACAATGCAACTTATATGCAAAACTTGGAAGGAAATTAAAGAGGCTTGTTGGCTTCTGTTCCACAATGAACATGGGAAAAGAGATCAGTGTTTGCTTCATGGAAACCCTAATTCAAATTTCTAATTGGGTATAATGAACAAAGGAGAATGTCCCGAATGCTTGAGAACTGTAAACAGTGCAGTGTTCTTTTAGTGATCACACACTGATTATATTAGTGAATCTAAATTATGTGGGTCCAACTGCTGCTGTGGGAGGCATAGCTCCTTCACTGTGTTTCCAATAAACTGTGGGCTGTCATGGTGAGTGAATGTGGGGTGGGGAGGGCTTTTGCTAGCTGGCATCATGACGGAGTAGCCAGACAGGAGGATGATCACTTTTCAAAGAATTGTAATAAAGGAAAACCTGTGCTATGACTGTGATTTAAGGAGGCTGTCTTTTGAAAGTTACATGTGGTGATAAGATAGTTAATGTGTAAATTAAGAGTCTCCAGAGACTAAGCCACTGATTCTAAAGATGCTCAAGATTATTTCTGGAACCTACGCTGGGGATTGTCTTTAGAATTTATTATCAACTTCCTTTAACTTCTTCAGCAGTTGCAAATCTTTGTCCATAGGAGACAACTTGATTTTGGAAAAAAAGTAATAGTATTTGGAATCAGACCAGGTCTGGACAATTAAATGAGGGGATGAGTGCGGGGGGCAAGACTATTTTGGGTCAAAGTGAAGTGTGACAAAGTATGGGGAGTCATTTTCATGTGCCTTGCCCACTATCTCTGAGGACAGTTCCAGAAGAGACATTACTAAAATATTTTTGGCGGTAGAAACATCATGGAAATAATTCTACTCCTTAGATTTTTCAAAAATAAAATTGCTTTTCTCATAAAATTTATATATATATACATATATATGTATACATATACATATGTATGTATGTAAATGCATATATATATACATATGTAAAATACTTATACATGGGGGTCTTTTTGGTAGAAAATTTAGAAAGTATAGGTATGTAGAAAGAGGAAAACAATCACCAAGATTACTGGGTAGCCTCTACCCACGTGTTGGTGCCTGCTCTCTGTTCTGAGTCTTTTCACAGACACACATGTGTACATTAGAGAAGAAGTAGAATATAGTGGTTACAGGTTTAGCAGGGAGAACCGGGAGGTTTAAGTTCAAATCCCAACTCTGCAATTTCCTAGCTCTGTGATTTTGACCAAGTTACCCAAAATCTTCTGTTCTCCTTTTTCTCACCTATAATATGGAGTTGAGGTGTGCTAACTTTACTGGATTATTATTGATCATTTATTTTTTATGCATTTATTCATTTATTTAAAAAATGTTTATTGAGCACCTATTACATACCTGACTCTGTTTTAAGTCCTGGGAACAAAAGAGGAGTGAACACAGTAGGTGTCCTGGACCTCAAGGAATGTACTAGAAAGGAGATGTAGACAAAAATCTTATAGATAAATTAAAATACATAATATGGAAGGTGCTTGCATCAGTCCCTGAGCCTTAATTCTCACAGGGCAATGTCAAGAGGGCCAGATAATGCCTGCACACATAGTGGCTTGCATTACAGGAGAATCATGAGCTTAGGGAATCTTCATCTTTTTTAATGGACAGTAAGTCTGCCTGAACTTTGCCCTGCGGAGAGAGACATTATTATCTCTATTATATACAGGACAGTAAATAAACCTGCCTTTTACTATCTCCATCTTCTAAGGCTGTTCACTCTACAAATGTTCTTGAAAAGTAGTCCAGAATAAAGGAGGCCAGTGCCTCTGCTTGCAAGATGTGAAGAATTGCAAGAGACTCGTGGAGAATTATCTCATAACACTTGTCAGAAATGCAAATTCTTAAGCCTCATTTAGACCTGCTGAATCTGAGACTCTGGGGGTGGAGCTGAGCAATTTTTGTTCTAGCAGGCATCCAGGTGGTTTTGATGCAGCTAAAGTTGGAGATCCACTCTACAGGGAACAAACTGAGGATTGACTGGGAAATTTGGGTAGAAGTGGACGTGAATCAGTAGGGCTGTATCCTAGGGCAGTGCCTGCAGTAGACAGACCAAGATGTACCTGGGGCTGGTTGTCATGGTAATACCTCCAGGTGGAGAGGGATGGAGGGTAGGACCTGGAGAGGCAGTATCAATAAACGTGAACTGATCTAGAAATCAGGATACTGGGTTTCTGCCATTCCTATTCCCATGTAAAGGTGAACAAATAATTCAGTTTTAAAGACTTTTTTGAATCTGAAAAAGATTTTGAAGATCCCCTAGTTCTAGGGTTTCAAATATGGATTTTCTCTTGTGACAACTCTAATCTCCTGAAACACAGGCTTAAGAGAGATTTGCAAGTATCTTCCATGGGTGAGGAATGGGATGTGGGGTTACTCTTACAGCTGACATCACTGATCTGTCCAAATGCCGTATTTTTCTTTAGGATGAGAGAAGACAAGTTATCTATCCTTTGATATTTGCTAGTCTTCTGTTCTCCATGTTCTTATCAGGGACCACCCCAGTGCTAGTTTTCTTTCACAAGTTTAATTTACGTTATAATTTTGCATTGCTTGGGTGAATCATCATTGAGGTGAATGGAAAAGTGTAGGGCATTTGGATTCTCAGACTGTGACTTTGCACTAAAATTCAGCCCAGATTAATGACTTCTGAGGCAAAAGTCTTTGTCAATTTACTTTCTTTGAAGTGTTACTTGTTCCAAAACCAAATGGATTTTTTAGTGCACCTGCAATCAGCAACAACTAGAGAGAGAGAGAGAGAGAGAGAAAAAATGCATTTTGAAGTAGTTTCTTGGAAATCTGTTCAAAGGTTTTAGCAAGTTGGATATATTATTAACCACCATGTGAGTTCTCAAAAACAGATTTGGAATTCTTAGAATCTTGTCTATTTTTACATTTTCAAATTAAACATTTTTAGTTAGCCAAGCACATTGAAAAAAATAAAAATTTGATTTGAATAGTAGTAATTTCTTTAAGGTGAATCTTTAATTTTAAATGTGACTAATACTTCAAAATGAAATTAACATTAGTATGTAATGGTTTTGATTTGTTTCCAAGAAAAAAATAGTTCATAGCTGTGGATTTGTTACAGTACTATTAGTTATTGCACCAGCAATCACAATATTCAGAAAGCTGAGGAGAAAATATGAAACATTAATAGCAGTAGTGTGGAGACAAAAAGAGGGAAAACTAGATCGGACAGAGGAAAGAGGAAGAAAAAAGGAGTAAGTAAGGAGAGAGAGTGAAAGTAAGAGGGAGAGACAGGCAGACAGACGCACAGGCGATAGAGAAAAGGAGTAAGAATATATGAAAGGTGGTGGCCAGCCTCTGCTCCCTCTACCCCGCCCTTGCTAAAATTGTGTCATTTCCAAGGGATGAGTAGCTACTTTTCAGTTTTAAGCTAATGCTTTCCCAGAAAATGTTTTCTTTGCTCCCTAAATTATTGATTGGGCTATTAAGGGTCTAAAATGAAAATTTAATTCATTGTTAGAGTCTTCCCAAAGTGTGACCTCCTGGAACACACTGATTGAGCTACACTGCTGTCTGACTAATTGAAGAGAGAGGATGGAAGTGCATGAGAGCAGAAAGTAAATGCCTGTGGGCAGCAGTGGCAGACCCTCTGCAGGGGCCCCTCTGCAGGCCTGAGTTTGTGGGGATGGAAAGACCAGTAAGAGGATAGGAATTGTTCTACATTGTCCTTACTGAGAAGGAGTATAGGATCCTCTTGCCAGTCCCGATTAGCAGGGTTGAAATTGTCATTGGACTCTGCTTAGAGGTCAAGAGCACCTACCCCAACCCATCTGTCACACCTGACCACTGAGAAATTGGCGACCCAGAGGCAGAGGATACCCAGTCAGGGCATGGAAAGGTTCTGAGAATCTGGGAGGTGTAGTGGAATAGCTGTGGAAAGGGCAGTATTTGGCATCATAAAACCCTGGATTTAAATCTTTTCTCTGCCTCTTCATGACAGTAATCTTGGAAAAGGCAGTGTCTGTTTCTGAGTGTCCTCATCTGTAAAATGGAGATGATGATAAAACAATAAGGCCAACATGTGGAGAAAAGGATGTAATGTAAATAAAATGTTTAGCATCGTTCCTGGGAAGCATCTCCTTAAATTTTAACTGTCATTCTATTTGCAATTACATTTATGTTGTCATCAGTTCTATCATTGTCAGAGGCAGGAAGTTAAGAGCCAGATTGGGGTGTTAGTTCACCAGAACAGGAGCAAGTCAAAGGATCTGCGAGCAGGGATGTGTACGAGGGGCAAAATCAAGCAGGTCTTAGGAAAAAGACGGGCAGAGTATGGAGATCTAAAACTTAAGCAAACGCCTAACTAGTATATTACTAATACTAGTACCTATCATTTGTACCTTATCTGCCAAGTGCTACTCTCTTTCTCTTGTATTATGCTATTGTTTCTATCCTCATATCTATTCTATAGGAAAAGAGAGTATTATTTTCCCATTTTCACTGGTGAGGAACAAAGAGCTCAGAACACTTACATAGCAACTGAGAACCCAAGTCCTCATCCCAAGGCCTGTACTCTTTCTGTTGCACTCACACTTCAGATGACTGCTGTCTGGGCCATTGGAAATATCTGTAGGTTCTGGTCTCTTTTCTGCTTTTTTCCTTTTACGTTGTAATTGCTAGAATTTTGGGCCCCAGAGGAAAATGGAGAGGTCTGCTCCTCACCCATGTCTTTTTCTTCTCATCTCCCTTTAATTTCCTGGCTCCTGTTTTATTTTGTGTTGTTGTTGGATCTTATTGTACCTCTGGTTTTATTATGAACAAAACATTTCAGAGTAAAGAGTATATCAGCTCTATATTGTGTGTTACAAGTCAGCCCCCAACAACCATTTGTTATTTCTCACAGTCTGTGAGTTGGCTGGGGGTTGGTTGGTCTAGGCTGGGCTTGGCTGCAGGTGCCTCTGCTCCAAATGTCTCGTTCTCATTCTAGGACCATCAGGCCAGCCCCAGAATGGTCTTGGCATGCAAATGGCAGAGGTGCAAGAGAGCATGTAGAAGCACACGAGTCTTCTTAAAGCTTAAATTCAGCACTGGCACACCTCGTCTCCACCTCGTTCTGTTGGTCAAAACAAATCAGATGGCTGAGCCCAAAGTCAAGAAGCAGGGAGTGCCCTCACTTACAGTGGAGGACACTAGAGAGTATATTTGTATATTTCCAAAGTATATATTTCCTATTTATATATTCACGAAAGTATGTATTTCCAAAGGATAGGGAAATAGGAAGGAGGGGTGGAGAATTGGGGCCATTGACACAATTTATCACAGAGATGTGTCAACCAAGCAACCATTTTGCAACCTACTGTTGCCTGTTGGTTTCTCTTCCTCTATCTGCCTCTGACTTGAGGGTTAGCTCTCTTTCAAGTCCTGACAACAACCATGGGATTCAGATGTATTCCTTGGAGTGGTTGACATTGTGTTGCTTTTTCCCTGCTCCCTCTCCACCACATGAAATTGTAAGCCCCAGAGTAGAAGCAGGGTCTTCACGCTCTTGCATCACCAAGTAGGACACATTTGTGAAGTAACAGAGGTTTTTTTCTTTGAATCCCCAAACATCTTTTTTGAAAGTCTCTATTTCCTTTAATAAGTTTAGGGACAACACTAGTGGGTAATTCACACTATAGTCTGATATTCTTGTATTTTACATGGTATTATACCTCTGTATTGCGTTTCCTAGTATTATTGTATTTTCACTGAAACTTTGCAAGACACAGTACCTTTTGTTCAATAATGGTAGAATTTCAAGTGAGAAACATGCTGATTGGATAATAGAGGGGCTCTGAAATTGAAATGACTTCCTGTACTTGGGCATGAATCCTGATTATTGCATAGAATGGATGCTCAAACATGACACTAATGGACTATGTGAATAAAACTCTCTCTCTCTCTCTTTTTTTGGCTCTGCAAAATTCTGTCCTTCCAAGGTTGGAATCTGAAACTTTTTGACCAAGTTCTTAGGAGGGGTTATAACATGCCATTTAAATCACTATTAACCTGGCCTCCAAAACCATATGTAATCTGGGCCTCTCATTCTTTGCACCTTGCACTCTTCCTCTCCCTTTCTGACAACATTTTTGCCAAACTTTTCTGCCTCTTAAATGCCAAGTTACTTCATGCCTCATATCTTTGCACCACTCCATTCCCTCTGCCTGGAATGTTCTTCCCTCAGCCATCTATCCTTCACCTGGCTAAATTCCTGCATGTCCTTCAAGATTCAGTTAACTCCTAACTTATTTGAGAAGCTGTCCTGACTTCACAGTTGAGATTATCCAATCTGTTACCCTGTCCTAACACTCTCCATCTTTCTTCCTAGAACATTTCACATTTCTATTGAGTGAATGAATAATTGTATAGCTTTTGTTTCATGTCTGTTTTCCTCTCCAGTCTCTCAGCTCCTTGAGGATAAGAACCATTTCAATATCATATCCTTTGCATCCATGGCCATTAACCTGTAGCCTTTGGCACAGAGTCAGTGTTTTGTTACTTGTTGAATGAATGAATGAACAAATGAAACTTTGCAGAGACATAGATGCTCAGATCTGGAACAGACTCTCGACACAGCTCACGTTATGAGCTCCACAACAGCCCTCCTGGTCTCCAGGTAGCTGACTGCCTCCGCTTGAACCTTCCCCCAACTGGGAACTCACTCTTCTTGAGGCTGACAATTCCATCTTTCTAACAGTTACAAAATTTCTATGTCCATTAAACTAAAGTTTGTCATTCCATAACTTATCCATTGATTTTATGTCTTGCCCCTTGGGATTTTACAAAACAACCCTAATCTACCTTTTATTTGGCAATATTTTGGAATTTTAAAACAGTGATTGTAACTCCCAAGCATTCTTTACTGAATACCCACTGTTTGATATGCACACGTTATCACCATTATCTTATTTAATTCTCAACACAGTCCTCAGTGTGTTGGTATTATTATCCCCATTTTATAGATAAATTTAAACAATTAGCCAACAGCATGGAGCTAGTAAGTGGTGGCACCTGGATTTGAAACCAGGGGCCATAATTTGTGCAACCTAGATTCTTGTATGTCCAGAGGACTAATATAGATAATACATTCAACAAATATGAAGGACTCTACAAAACTTAACACATTGGGTGGTTGTTCCTTTCTTATTTTTGAACCTTTATATTCTTTTGTATAGTTCTACAAAATTCTTTTGTCCGTACTTCCTTAGTGTTGGTGATATTTGATTCCTTTCTGCATTCACCTAATGGACAACTATATATATACTTCATGCAGCCCTGGGGAACAACTTGAAATAATCTCTGTATCAATTTAGCTACATTATGCTGCTATAATAAACAATGCCCAAGTGTTAGTGGCTTACACAGCAAAGGTTTATTTCTAAATCATGCTAAATGTCTTTGATGAGTTAATAAGCAGGCTATTTATCATTGTGCATCAGAGACCCAGGCTAATAGAGCAACCACCATCTTGAACATGAAAAAACAATGAAAGAGCTCTGACGTTTCTTACCAACAATGGCATGTTTGACCTGAAAGTGACACTAGTTACATGGCTCCACCCATTCATAAGGGGCCAGAGTGTACAATCCTGCCATGTGTGCAGACACTGGGGGACTAAGAAATATTTGGTTTATATTTGATAACTTCCATAAGACTAAGATATGTCAGAGATAATTTGATTGTATTAAGTAGAAACCTACTCAGTATAGCTCAAGTAAAATGATAATTTATTATAAGGAATCAGGGAGTTTAATGGAATCCAAGGGTTAAAATACAGTAACTGTGTACTTCATAAACTCCAAAGTACATAAACTATAGATATCCACAATTGTCATAAACTGTGAATATTGAGAACTGGAAGGCTTCCAAAGACTAGCCAAGAAATTCCCTTACTTTCTTTGTCTTTAGGAACAAATGGCCTCCTATCTCTGTTTTCTTGCACATTTGAGTCACTCTTCTTCTTCTTTTTTTTTTTTTCCTGTGCAAACTAGCCTTCTCTGTTTATTTCTTAGCACATGTCCTTAAAGTTGATCAGCCCAAAATGGGAGATGTAACTCTTGTGTCTATTTGACTTTACAGTTTCAGGGCCTGCATCTGGCTAACTCAGACTTTCTTGGATCCTTGTGTCAGTATCCTCCCATAGTCCAGTTAATAATGACTATTGGCCAGGGCAAAGATGATGTCAGATGGTAGTTAGTAGTCCTGTCTCTAGGGAGCACAGAGGAGGAATTGATAGGCATCTTTATCACATTAGCCTTTCCTAACACCGGCTTAAATGACCAATAATTTACAGTTCCTGAAAAAGGAATTAGTCATCATCTTCCCAAATAGTGTGGAACATTAGGCAAGCCTCAGGGTTCTTCTTTTGTCTTGTCTTTTCCAGCTGACTTCTGAAATTCTACCTTATCATTGTATCTCTTAAATATTAAGATTTAATTCTCACTTAAATTTAACATTCTCTCCCCCAACCACTTCATATAGTCTCATCAACTAACTAATAATTAAACAAATGATTATCGAATGGCTAGTATGTAGGGAGTACACTTTTGTGTTGGATATAACCACAAGGGACTGCCCTCAAATTGCTTACAATCAAGTATTGACAGGTTTATGTGAATTGAGATTCTAAAGTCATGTTTCTGCGGCCAACAGATGACAGACATCTGAGGATGGAGGGACAAGAACTGAGTTTTACAGAATATCCACTATGTGCCATGTACCATGCACTGGGCGCTCAATGAATAATTTCTCATAAATCCTTACATTACACCAACAGAGACAGACATCATCAGTCTAATTTAAAGAGAAGCAAGATTTTAGATTCCAAAGCCAGTTTTTCTTCCTAGGTCAAGCTCCCTCTAAGAATGCGGTGGTGATATTGGCCAGAGTTGACTAAATTGGGTAGGTCTTTGACTCTGCTCATTCTTTCTGGCTTGTAGCACTACATTTAGAATCTTTCTTCCAAATCACTTTATGAGAAAACTTGCTTCTCATAGTCAATAAATAACTGGGTGGTTTTTGATTTGAGTTCTTTGTTATTTATTATATTTACATTCAAATTCAAGTAAAGCTTCATGATAAGATGAAAAGGCCAAATGAGTGTGTTGATCATTAAAGCTGGAAGTGATGATTTCTGACACTGTCATGGTGGGAAATAAATTCTTATCAGAAACTGAGTTAACAACTGACCAGGTTGTCCCTGTATGAATACCTGTCTCCATGAGGAAGCTGACCCTTGGGGAGGATGTAAGACCTGTTTGCACTGTTTTATCTCAGAGTAGATAATTGTCTTTTCTATTTCAGAGGCTCATCCAGCAGTTTATTAAATGGTGCCCTCATGGCCTCAAAGAGCTCTGTCTTCTTCTATGAATTACCATCGCATTCTGGGGAAATTGCTTAAGTCCTGGTGGAATACTGCAAACTGTAAAACTTCTTGACTTTCTCTACTCTAAAGGGTATTCACTAACAATGGATAAATTAAGGAGAGGCACAGTGGAATGGTGGAAAAAGCGTAAAGCAAGGCAGACCTGGGTTTTAATCCTGGCTCCTCTACTTGGTAACTATGTAGATATGGGTAAGTTATTTAACCTCACTGCTAGTTAGTTTCCAGATCTGGATAAAAAAGGGTAACAAAATCTATCTCAGAGGCATGTTGCAGGGCTTAAATGAGGTAAAGCATGTAGAAGATGTTCAACGCAATCATGCAATTGTAATGTATTTATACAAGCCTGCCATGAATGACTGTGTAGACTGGGCACTGTATGACTCTAAGGAGTAGACTGGGCACTGTATGACTCTAAGGAGTGCTATTCACATGTGGTCAGTACAGTGTAGTGGCCAACTTTTAGAACCATAGTCATCATACTGAAGGACTGAGCATACTGCCCAGTGCAAAGAAAGTATTTTTTAAAAAGCAGTCGTTATTATTACTCCTCTCATGGAATTTTCCCACCTGGTACTCTCTCTTGACATCTTACTTTTGGATCATTGGTTCTACTGAGCAACCTGCCTAACTTCAGTTTTTTCACTCTGGCTGGACATTGCTTCTTCAATAACCCACTTCCATTTTGGACGCAGCAGACTGTGACCTGGAATCTTGGAGTACTTTTCCCCATCCTTGAGCTAGAGATTAGCTTTTCTGTTTGCCTGGAAGGTGGAATCGGAGACCATGAATAGCATGAGCTTGGTTTGGAGACAGAGGACCTGCTTCTGTGACTGAGTGTTGTAGCTTCAAACTGTTGGCACTTGAAATTGAAAATTGTGGTTATCTTCTTGAACTTTCATTTCATTATCATAGAAGCACAAAAAGACCTTTGAAAGTGGTGACCAAAAGAGTTAAAGGATCAATAGAACTCTGTGAGTAGGAATTTGGCACTTCTTTAGAGAATATCTGTGGGAGGCAAAATTTGCAATTGGGTCGTCAGGCATTAATACAAATTTATGAATACTGAACCTTAGGTGCAACCAAATTCCATTGTTAACTGGAGGGAAAGCATTTTATGAATCTTAAAACGCATTGCTTTTGAATAGCTTGGCATCATATTCCCATTTTTAACATGCTGATTACAAGGTGACGTCTTACTCAAATTGATGCCATTTGCTCCATTCCTTCGGAAGTGCATCAGGAGAAAGAAAAGGGAAGAGAAAAATGAGAAATTAACACCCCCGTGGGAATCATAAGAAGCCTTGGTTTTTATTCTTCTTATGTAAGTGAATTTATTTGAACTAAACTTTTTGTAGGTTGAAATTTGTACTGCTCAATAGAAGGGGAGTGGGTATGTGGTGGGTGAAGAATGAAGGATGGAACAATTAATATTTGTAAGGTCTACTCTGATTCAAATTCTCTCCATATTTGTTTAATCCTCATAATATCTCCATGAGGCTGGGGTTATTGTTTCATTTAACAATGAGAAAAACCAGGTTCAGAGCAGATACTTTGCTCGATATCACATCTTTATCACAGCTTTTGTGTTTTCAGAGTTTGGGTTTTAACCCATACCTGCTGACTCCCAAGTCAATTCTCTTTCCTTTAGAGCAGGTCAGCAAACATTTTCGGGAGAGGGCTATAGTATAAATAGGTTCTGTGGGCCATATGGTCTCTGTTGCAACCACACAACATGCTCGTGTAGTACAAAACCAACCATTGACAATATTTGAACCCATGAGTACTGCTGTGTTCCAATAAAGCTTTATTTATAAAAACAGGCAGTGAGTGGGATTTGGTCTGCAAGCCTAGTTTGCCAAGCCCTGCAAGCCTCAGAATAAAAACCAAATTGACAAACCCTCAAACCAAGAGAACAGAAGAGAGCTAAATGAAAGTAGAGTTTGGAGGGGGACACTTTGTAAAGGGCATCATAAAAAATATATATTCTTTTTCGCATATTTGAGAAGAAAGGCCATTTCATATACACTGTGTGACTGTATCAGTTGTTTGATTGTGTCAGTCTGTGGAAGGCAACCAAACTCTTCCTTAAATATATACATGACTAGAATTTCAAATGTTACACATCTTAGTTAACCACAAAAGACTAGGTCAGAGTATTCCCCAACACACACAGACTGTCACAGTTCCTCTCCATTTGGGTGGCTCTTTCCTTCTCTTCTTGTCATTGACTGAATTTTAATGAAATCCTTAAATTCCATTATACAAACAGATAACCATGTTGTTGAAACAATTCTAATATACATCCAGACAGATAAAATTTACTTTTAAGGTAAAACTATAATGTTATTTTCTCTACTGAAGATACCGTGGATAAAAGATGTCTAAAAAAATATTTCTTTGACATTTGTTTATTTATCTTTACATGCTAAACAGATAGAGACTGGGAGGCCCAAAACAAGATGCTAACTAAAATATGGTGAAAAAAATATTTCTTTACAAACACCAATGTAAGTATATGAAAAACGTGAAAAGAACAACTTCTTAACTCTCACTAAATTCCATTGGAAATCACCAACTTGGTCCCCTATAAAAATATGCAGGACATGTGATAGTCTAAAATTACCTAGTGCAATAACTAAACCAAATAATGTAACTGAGGAATACGAAAGACTCAAAGCCATTTTGCAATGGGTTTCAGGTTTAGTGGCTTAATATTCTGGCTCAGGAATCCTATTGCAGTTGTTCAGACTAGAAAGGATGAAAGTCTGAGTTGCAACAGTAACTCTTACTGTGCAAGGAAAGAGGAATATGAGAAGTTTTTGTATGTAGAATTGACAAAATGTAGTGTATTAGTTTAAAGTCATTATAGTTGATGATGATGATGATGATGATGATTGTGACAATTTTTGGTGGCAGGTAACAGAAACTGGCCAGTGAACGTACGCAGAAATGGTGACTTATTGGCAGGATTCTGGGTAGCTCACATAATTGAAGAAAGATAGTGTACACAATTGATCAAATCTTGGGAAGGCAGAAATCAGGGAATCTCTAGGGATGTTAGCATTGAGCCTCCATATATCTTCTTTCTGGGGTGCTGTCATACGGTTATTGACTTCCAGTCTGTGGTTGGTTAGTTGTGTTAATGGTCCCAATTAAAGACCTCATTGTATCCATGCCCTTTGCTCTGTAACTCTATAGTCCCATCTCATTCTGATTCTGAAACTGGCCCTGGACCAGTGGCAAATGTGATGTAATCAGAAACTTGAATAAGCACTTACAGATTTCTGCTTCCTTGCTTGCTTCTTGTCTTTGCCATAAGAATGTGTCCAAGCTAGCCTACAGGATGATGTGGCACATGGAGAAGAGCTGAATCATCCCAGCTATCTGAACTGAGCCACCAGCTATGGCAGAAATCTCATTTGAGAACTGTGTATCCCACCAGCAGCAGACTGATATGCAACAGTAAGCCCCGCCAAACCTAGTGCAGATCAGCAGAACTGTCCACCTGCCCCATAGACTCATGAGAAAAAATGAATTGTTGTTTTAAGTTAATTTTGTGAGTGTTTGTTACACAGCAACAGCTGACTGATACACCACCTCTGTGTCTCTTGATTCAAGTTTCATTTTGTTGAATAAGAGTGTCTGTTTGATTCAGCTTGGTTCTTGTGTTATATTCCTGAGTCATTTAGCTGTGACCAGAGGGTAGGTGGCATGGTTAACAGGAGAGACATTGTGAGCTGGAGAAATACCCTAACTGGTAATTTATACATGGGGGAGGGACCAAGATAAAGGTGGAGAGTAAGAAGCTCCTGGAATATTTGTAAACATTCTCAGGGTTTCACCAAACTCTTGAGAAGAAGGGCTTTTAGAGTTGCACTGATGTAGTTGTGAATCAGCTTTGGGGAAATTACTTGTTCATAAGAAGCCAAGAAATGATTGATCAAATCTATGAAGAAGCTGATTGAATGGAGAACGTAAAAGGGACTTGCTTTCCATCTTTGCATCCTCAGTGCCTAGCAAAATATGGCACATAGAAAGCAATATTTTTTTAGAGAGGGGCCAAACATCAAAAGAATTGTCCAGAATAAAGTATGAACTGTTGATATTGAAAAAAGAGTGACCAAATTATGCTGGTTTTAGATATATCAGTACATGATGCCTATACAATATTAATTACAAAAAAGTAATAATTTGTGCCAGAAACAAAAACATTGATGTTATCATATAATAAAAAAATGCATTTTTCCAGCAATCAGCCCATGGAGCCACCTGCTTGTGGCATTTATGGCTGTGCTTTTCTTCTTTGCCATAATCTTGGAATTTTAGAACTGGAGGGGAACTGAAACCCTCTGGTCTAGAGAGCCTACCGCAGAGTCTGGGTGCCTGGCTGTCAAATCGGTGCCTTCCCACTGCCGCACATGTTCTTCCCTCATGGAAGGTTCTCATTGGCTTGTTAGAGCTCCCATTCACTAAGTCACTCAATCAGCACATAGTTACTGAGGTCCAGCCATGTGCCTATGCTTATGTCCCAGGAGTCATGTGCTTCTGACTACTGGTCAGTCTGTGATTAATGGGGTCCTAATCACAAGGAAAGCATTCATTTCCCCCATTTTTATTTCCCATACATCATAACCCTCTGCATGCACATTTGGGCTAAGTCCCTGTTACCCTGGCAGCTGAGCTGAGGGGAATGCATAGAGAAGAGTGGCATGTAGGAGCACTTTTCCTTATGAGTTCTTGCAGTTAGTTACATTTTAACTATCATTCCCTTCCTTCCTTCCTCCCTCTCTCCTTCCTTCCATCCTTCCTTTCCTTTCCCTTTGAACAAAAAAGGTGTAAATTCTGGTTTTTAAAAAGTGGTATGTAGAACTAAAGACACCTTTGCTAACCTCAAGTTGTCCACACTTGTCCACACTCAAGTTGTCCATAAGCTTTTTTACAAGCTTATGTTGTAAAAAAAAAAAGGAAAAAAGCAGAGAAAAAAAAAAAGCAGAGGTTTTAATCAGATCTAAGAAGGAAGCTAACAATTGTGGACAACTATGGTTCTTATGTCATTCTGGATGTTGACATAAAATATCTCATTTAATCCATACAGCTACTCTATAAACTAGGTATTCTTATCTTTATTAGTAGATAAAGAAGATAAGGATCATACTGTTAGGTAATTTTCTCAAAGTCACACAACTAAGGCACAGTAGAACTAGGATTTGAATCCTAGTTCTTAGAGTTGTTCCTGCAAAGCCTGTGCTCCTTTCTCTGCACGTTGCCATAGCTCCATCACCCTTCAGCCAAATTTCCTCTCAGCAAAGGAAACATAGTCCTTGTATTATTTAGCTATTACTGTAATATTGCTGTGTAACAAACAACCCCCAAACTCACTGGCTTTTAGCAACAGCCTTTATTTTTCTCATTGATGAGCCTGCAAGTTGGCTAGGCTTTGGCTGATCTCAGCTGAGCCTAGATGGATTCATCTGGGTTTGGCTCTCCATGCACGTTGGATGAAGGTCTACTCCAAATGTCTTCTCAAATTCCATCTACCAGATCCTTGGGTATCTTCTCATGGTGAATGGTAGGAGTGCAAGAGAGCCCTTCAAGCCATACAAACCCTCTAAAGCTACTGCTCACATTATGTTCATTAACATTTCATTGGCCAAAGGGAGTTACAAGGTCAGCCAAACCTCAAGGTGGCAAGGAGTTACAGGCAAACATCAAGGAGTCAGGGAATTATAGCCCACCCACGGTGGGAGGAACTATAAAGTTATATGACAAAGTGTTCAGATACATTAATTCTATAACAGAGTGCAGGTGAAAAATTGGGAACAATAATTCAGTCTACCACAGTCCCAAACCATCAAGATGACCAAGCAGGTGTGTGTTAGTGATCTATCTTTTAGTGATAGAGTTTGAAATTCTGTCACTTCCTGACCATGAAGCATTTGGCCTATCAACCCTTCTGAGCCTTCACCTGTTCTGAGATGGTCATCGTAATTCCTGTCCCATATTCCTCATAGACTTACTGTATATATCTAAGAGAGCAAATGTGAACATCTTTATAAACTTTACTGCAGTATCCAAAGTTAATTGTTAGTAATGTTATTTATTATTTTTTTATCAATATTATTATACCTTAATTAGAGTATTCTTTAAGTCTCTTTGGGGACCACCTGATAATCCACAGTTGGAGAACCAGGTGGTCTGTGGGCTGTGGCATCAGTGTTTGTTTATTTTATTGTTATATCTAGGGCTTGGTTACTGGTATTATTAAGTCAGTTGCTTATAATATTTAATAAAAGCAGACATTGTCTGGTCTGCAGCCCATCAGAGGCAGTACCAGCCTTTCATTTCCTGGGGTGTGGTTTCCATTTGGGGAAGCCTCGAGTGGGAATGAGGATGGTTGGTGGCTCGTGGGCATCCTCCATTTCACCAAAGTGGTCTGCAGTCTGCAGGAGCTTGAGAGCCCTACTTCCCATAAGTGCACTGACTCTTGAGTTGAAAGCATTCACACAATTTCTGTTGCTTCATAATGGGCTGAATTCTGTCTTCATCAGACAAACACAAATAGTGCTTGAGGTGAGCAAGAAAGAGCAGGAGGTAGCCTCTGCCAGAACCAACTAGCTGTAAGTATAGACACAAAATAATATTTCCCTGAAGAAAGAAACATTAGCAATGAGGGGAGGAGGGAGAGGCAGAAATTGCTATTATAAACCAAATAGAATATTCCTAAGATAAACCTAAACATATTTTTACAAGGCTTGCATGTTTGTTCAGTTCAACTCAACTCTATGAAATTCAGTTCTCTACAGTTCAATTCAATCAATATTTCTAGAGATTATAGGGCCAACAATCCAGAGATAGGCTCTAACTCAGAGATGAATGAAATACAAACCCTGCTGTAAAAAAACTCCAGCTAGTGGTGAACATACACCCACGTAAGGAAAGTTAGGAGATAGTTGCTAGAGTTTGGAGTTAGGCAGGGCTTGATTAGAATCCTGGAGCAAGGTCCTGACCTTGTTGAAGTCTTAGTTTCCTCATCCGTTAAAAGGGGACAATAATGAATAAGTCTCTGTTTTGAGTCAGGGGTATGGCAGCCTTCAAGGAGCCAACAGGCTTACATGGAAGGCAGATAATTAACAATAATTTTTAAAAGTTCTGCCAAATCAAATTCAAGATACGTGGGATCTGGGGTAATGGAAGAGTAGGGTACAGGGTATGGGGTGTTTAGGGGACTTAGGCTAGACAGTCGGGGACTTAGGCTAGACATTCATGGACTGCTTCCCTTTTAAATAGAAGGAGAAAGGATGCTTGTGACTTAGCAAGGTACAAATGTGTATGTTCATGCACACACACATTTCACATGTTAGGGTTGGAGGAGCAGAATATTTCAGGGAGAAGAAACGACATATGAAAAGACTTTTTGGTGAAAGGGAGAACAACACCCCAGGAAGTAAGAGAAGTGGTGGGAGTGGAGTGAGAGGGTTGAAGAGATTGAAGAGACTGAGGCCATGTGCGTAGAAATCATGGTAAGGGTTTGGACTTTGTTCTAGGAGCAATGTGAAGCTATTATAGGGATTTAAATGGTGGTAGTGGTGATGGCTAGAATTAGATGTGCTTCATTGTGGGCAGTGGTTTGGAAAGAAGGCAAAGACAGATGTGGGGAGGCCAGTTGTTAGTCTACTGCAGTCTTCTAGGAGAGAGGTAATATTAGCCTCCTAGCTGGTGGGAGTAGAGATGAAGAAAAAGACAGTGTAGAAACAATCTTAGAAGGTCACCAGTGTCAAGGTCACGATTGATCTCCATGTTGCCAAATTCGATATTCAGTTCTCTGCCCTAATCTTGCTCTACGTTTGACACAATTGATCATGCCCTTAATGGCCAGGACTTGATTGGTAACTGACAGCTTTCCTAATTTTTGACCCCACTTCCAAATGAGAACCAGCCAAAGAAAGCTAAATAGGCACCCCTAACCAATCACATGGATGACCCCCTTCTAGTTAGCCCAGCTACAGCTTTTTCAAGCCAACAGCCTCCAATCAGGACATACCTGAAGCCTTCCCCTTTTCCACTATAATGCTTTTTTACTACTCTGCCTGCCTTTGAGTCTCTGCCAAGTGCAAGTGATGGTTGCTGACTCCCTTGCTATACCAGTCTCTGAATAAGTAGCCTTGGCTTGGTCTCATGTGGGTGGTCTTCATTTATTTCCGCAAGAATATGGTAGAAGTAACAATGTGGCCATTCTACATCTACATCTCCAGAGGCCTTTCTCTTGCTTTTCTGCTTTCACATGAGAACAAGCCTGGGCTGGACTCCTGGGAGTTCAAGGGCCTCTTACAGCTCAGGTGTTCTTTTGAAATAGAGTATACTTGGCAATAAAGTAAGAAGCCAAAATAAGGAAGCAGAGAAACATAGTTGTTTGGGGTTTATTTGGACGATGTGAGGGGAGGTGAAGGATTTAACTTTTCAGTCGAGTAACAAACAAGCTGTCTGGGAATAGTGCTAACTTGGGTTGCTCTTTGATGACTACAGGAAGTTAATGAGGAGGCAGGCTCATTTGGAGGCTGAGCTATGGTGCTGCTCCCAGTAACCATGGAGCCAATCAGCTTCTACTTCACCCTGACCTCTTGAGGGTGGAAACCTCTCAGAAAGTAGCATAAACAAAGCAACCGTATTTCCTGGGGCATTTTAAACATAGCTGAAATAAGAAATACTGTTTTTTACAGAGCTGTGAGTGAAGACTTTGTGTGTTTATTAATGCTTAACAAGTATTATGAAAAAGAAAAACCAGAGGCACATTTAGCCTGGGAAATCTGCTGGTGTGATGAGCTTAACACACCCCCCTAGGTTGGAGTTTCTGTTGTGGGGAAGTAATGCAAATCAGTCCTTCTGAGCACTCTCAAAAGGTTTGCAAAAGGCCATGGTTTGCATTAACTAGACCACAGCTTATACGTTGCCGAGAATACAACAACCAAAGAAATATTAATGAAATGGAATTTGAACCACACGGGCTAGGTTTTCAGCTGCCCAGGTTTTTCTTTTTTTTCTTTTTCCCTTTGTACAGAGGATACTTTGATTTCTTTCATGACATTTCTTTTTCTTTGTGATTTGTATCAAACACAGGCCCCTTATACATGTATTGTGTTTGGGGTCCAAGAGTTTCTAATCTCTTTACAAACCAGGCCCCAAGGACAATGCAGCAAGCCCCCCATGAAAGCAGGGGCTATTTTCCACTAAGAAGTTCACTAAGAAATACCCCAAGGTCTGTCTGTGGTTCATTGTTTATTCAATAGGGTCTGAGTGGGACTCTGCCTCTGGCCTGTGGGTCCAACCCCAGCATTGTTTCTGGTGAGTTCACAACAAGTTGGAAATCATTGAAGCCTTGCTTTTAGTTTCCTCTCTAGAAATTGAACATGCTAGAGACAATCTTGATGTCATGTGAAAGGCTTTATGTTGGCTTTTACTGTTTTATTATTAAACAACTATGTCTAAGAGTCTGTGGGCATATATACAAAATAACTAGGTGTAGCAAAGAACGTATCAGGAATTCCAGGTTTAATTCCTAGCTGGGTGACTCCGGGCAAGTCATTGGCTATGGTTTCTTCAGCTATGAAGAGACATGGTCTCCAGTCTTTCCACTTAACGTTGGATAACTTCAACTATACGCAAATTCTAAAATCTGAATGAATTCTAAATCTCATTTATTGTGTACTTATTACATCATCATGTGATTTTAAGACATCCATTGAACAAGCATTAATTGCCCCCTCCTATGTACCAAGCATCCTTCCAGGTGCTGGGATGGAGCAGTGCAGAAGACAGAAATGGTTCCTGCAATCCTGGAACAAATGTCCTAGTGTTAAAACTGGCCTAAAGTTCCTCTGTGATAAACTCAGATTTGAACCTAGTATGGTTCAAACCTAGTATGGTTGGAGTCAAGTATGTGACTCCAACATACTTGTTTTTAATTCCCTAAGCTCTCTTGTCTCCTAACAATAGAAAGACTCCTGGCTTTGTCTTGTAGGGACACACAGTGGTGGTTAAGAGGTTTTTAATCATTCTAGAAGTTCAAACCAACGATCAACAATATGCTCATCAAAAGAATAATTCTGGGAATACAGCAAATTGTGGCATGACACTTTGTGTTTCTCTTCATACCTGCCTCATAAAGATGTACAGTTAATATTGAGCCTTATTCTCCCAAGTCTTAAGGTACTTCCTCTGTACTTCAACTCTGCAGTAGGTTTGCTGTGAGGATAAGTGAGAACATGAAGAATTCCTCTAAAAGGATAGACTGTATAAAATTAAATATTTCTTCTACTTAGTATCAGATCAGCCTGGGCTTCAGCAAAGACTTTAAACTCAGAATAAAAACAAACAAAAACAACAAATAAATAGAACTCAGCACTATACTAGCTGTGTGACTTTGGCTCACTTCTCTGATCTCCTATCAGAGGATTTTTATGTGTATCTACCTCAAGTGAGACCTAACCTGTTAAGTGCTTGGCATAGTGTCTGAACCCATTATAGGTATTCAGTAAATATTGGTTCCTTACTTTCTCTAGAAGTGAATACCTGTCTACACATGTTAGTATCACCAACTTGACAATAACACCTGGAGGCTTAGCACTAGAAGGGCTTAGCTGAGTGAAACCTGCAGCCTAAGGGAATAGCTAGGTAAAGCTAATAGTTGTTTAACTTCAGGGTGATGATCTTCTATCCATTTATTCATATCTTTATGTTACACCTATGTTACATATGGGGAAAACTAAGAAGCAGTGGAAATTAATTCCTCTTGTTAGGGCTAAAATTAAACCCTAGAGTTTAATTGGATGAAAGGTTTTATAGCCATCATTGCTGCTTTCTTCATTGTAGGCAGACATGAAGGGAAAATGTGTTTATACTGAACTTACCTTCCTTCCACTGGAGAGGATAGCCAGAAGGCTATTGACAGTTCCTCAGAAAACAAGTACTAACAGAGTAGGACTACCTCTTTCCTCCATCAAAGGTCAAAGGGCAGGTGTGATATCTATGATTCAGACTTTTGACTTCTCTCCACACTATTGGCAAACGTGGTTTATTTGTTATTATTTTTAATAAACAGCTTTATGAGGTATAAATGATATACAAAAAGCTGCCCATGTTTAATGTCTGCAATTTGGTGGGTTTGAACTTATGCAGACACTTGTGGAACTAACACCACAAATCAAGCCAATACAACACGTAGCCAGAATGGTTTAGACTGTGGAAAAAGGACATTTGCTGAAATAGACACCAGCCCTCAGCATATGTCATCTATGTTCATCCATTCCTTCACTCATTCAGACACTTAAACTTTGATCACTAGCTTTTGGCCAGCACTATGCTAGACACAAGTGGGACCCATAGATGAACTGGACACATGCCTCATTCTCATGGAGCTGAGAGCTAAGCAGAGAAGTGAAGCCGTTTGCTTATATAGCTCTGAGATAAAGTATGATGTGACAAGTGGAGAGGCATAAACACACTTTCCCAGCATTGCCAAGGGAAGAGAGTCGAGAGCTGTGGGAACTGTGGGCTAAAAGGCTGAGGCAGGCTTGAGAAATGTTAAACTTCTCAACTTGGCTGGGGTTTAAGGTGCTTTAATAATATTACTAACTACAAATTATTGGACATTTAATGTCTCAGACAACAGGTTATACTTTACTCTATTCCGTTCAATCAGAACAACTATGTGGTAGATGTTAATACTCTCTTTTGAAAATGATCAAATTCTAATGAAGAGAGGCCAATTAATAGTTCAGGGTCAATCAGGAAGTGAGTGGTAGAGTAAGGATTCCTTAATTCATTAATTCAATGAGTAGTATTGATGGCCAACCGGCTGGGTGCCAGGCTCTCTGCTAGGTTCTGGGAAGGCATGGCTTCTTCTGGTCTGGGAGCCTGTGCTGTCCAGTGCTCCTTCATGCTGATTCTCCCATGATGGGGGTGGGGAAGGAAGCCAGGTTGAGAACGATCTCTTAGTTCCATCCATTAGGCAATATGGAACCACAGAAGATGGGGAGGGAGTGTAGCCCTTCTGGTCAGCATTAGGTTTTGGGAAAGGATGGAATTTATGAGAGGTTTGAAGAGGACAAAATGATAAGAAGGAAGTTTGTATCTTACCAAATACAAAGTGAGTAGAGAGGGAGGTAGATACTTAAACAAGAGATCAGTTGAAACTCCTTGTAAACAAAGCACTTCTATAGCTGACAGGCTGTGGTTGAGAAGGTTTGGTGCACTGGCCACAGCGGCTTTTGGTCTCCTCAGGCTGCTATAGCGAAGTACCGTAGACTAGGTGGCTTAAATAACACACGTTATTTCTCCCAGTTCTGGAGGCTGGGAACTCCAGGGTTAGAGGGACAGTGATCTGGTTCCTGGTGAAGGCCCTCTTCCTGGCTTGCAGATAGCCACCTTCTCACTGTGTCCTTGCATGGCAGAGACTGGAAACTCTGGTCTCTTCTGCTTCTTACAAGGGCACTAATCCCATCATGAGGCCCTACCCTGATGACCTCAGCTAATCCTAATTACCTCCCAAAGGCCTCACCTTTTAATACCATTATATTGGGGGTTAGGACTTCAGTATAGGAATTTGGGGAGACATAAACATTCAGCCCATAACAGTGGCTTATTCAGTGTTTTAGATTTCTTGGAACACCAGGCAGGTGTGTCCAGCTTACACTTTGTCATTAGTTGGTTTATTATTGATTTGGATTTGAAGAGCATCAAGAAGGTTGTTAGGTTTGGGTAATTAATTTGGATTGTAATTCAGCCTAGATGGCAATAAGTAGTTTATATTTATTTAGTTCTTTATGCCTAGTAAAGCACTTTTATGCATGATATTTAAGATCCATTTTATGGAAGAGGAAGCTGAGGCTCTGAAAAGTTATGTAAATTTCCAAAGTTCACACGGTTACTAAAAAGCTGGAAAGGAAATAGAATTCAGAGTTTACGACTAAATCCTGCATTCTTTCGAGGCTACCAAAAACTTCTCTAGTGACCTCAAACTCCAAGGGTGTAAACAGTATCCCTAAAACATAAAATGTTTGCGCTAAAAGGGAGTGCAGGGATCATCTAGTCCCAGCTCTTTGTTTTGAGGTCCAGAGAAATTACATGATTTGATATATTCCAAATTTAGGACATAATAGAGTTGAGATGAGAACTTTTGTCTTTCAATAAGTGATCCAAGATCCTCTTGACCCTATAACATGTCTACCAATTTTCACTCTACCAAGCACCTTCCCTTAAATTATTACCTTTACTTATCAGAACAGTCTTATGAAACAAGTCAAATGTCAGCCCATTTTACGATGAGAAAACAGAGGCTTTGAAAGATTAGGAAACTTGTCTCATATTATCCAGCTGGTAAGAGGTGAACTAAGTATTATGAACCTCCTTTTGAGGATGGGTTTACTAGTTTCCGATAAGTTAAGTAATGTGTCCATTAAGTCAGGCATGAAGCCGGACCCTATGATTGCAAATCAAGTGCAATTGCACCCCTTTTGCTCTATGCCCCTCTTTCTCCCTAAGGCAGAGAGAGGATGTCCCCTCCAGTTTTTGCCTGTCATTGTCTGAGTCTGATTGCTTCCCTGGAGTTGTAGTAGCAGCGTGGCTGCAAGCTCACTCTCCTCACCCTCAGATACCTGTTAACACTCTGACCTTTCCCACAGATTTGCTCCATGGATCACTTTCCACCCAGACAATCCGTTTATAGAAGGAGGACATCTCCTTATTGCCTGCGTCATAAACTGCTGGCTATGTCCCATCCTCTTTCACTCCTCATCTGTCATGTGGGCTTGTGTCAGAAGCAGGGTCAATTAACTTCCTATAGAGAGGTTAACTTGGCAGATACAACTTGATTGATTTGTTTTAATCTGACCAATTTTTGCAGTCAACATCCCAGGTAGGAGGGATAGCCAAGCCTGGGAGCTGGGTGAATATCAAGATGGACTGCTCTGTTATTTTAGAAGAAACACAAAGTAAATAGTAGATTGGGGCAGATGGCAGATTTGTCTGATAGATTGGTGTCATCCAAAGCTTGAATGGATTGCTTCCTTTTTACAGTATTCCTGCTTCACAGCATCAACTTCCACTTCTCCATGTCATCATCTTTCTCTTTAAGAGCACCTGCTCTATCTTGGGTGCTGTCTTCGCTATTCATCTAATGGCTCAATCCAGAAACCAGTAATCATCCTTACCAACCTCCTTACCCTCCCTCACCTAATCTAGATGGTCATTATATCCTAACCCACTTAATCTAATTTAGGCTGCCATCTTTTCTCAAGTGATAGTTGCCATCTCCTCCTAACTGTTCCTCCAATCTTAACTTCTCCAGTCCATTTTCCAATCTACTCTTGACTGGCGAGCATATTTGATTATATTACTTCCCTGCTTAAAAGCCTCAGTGACTTGCACTGTTGTGAATGAATTCACAACATTTATGCATTTCATATAAAGCTCTCCATTGTATGACCCCTGCACACCCCTTCAGTCTTATGTCCATCCATTTCCATCTTTGAAGTAATGCCAAACTCCTGCATTTCCAGAAATTTGCTATGATGTTTCACATAGTTCTATCTTCGTACATAACTCCCTTTGTCTGAAAGAATCTTTCCCTTTTTTTTGTCCATTGGACAACTCATTCATCTTTAAGAACAAGTTCATATATCACAGCTTTAGATCAGTCTTCCTTTATGCTTAGGTTGAATTGAATGCCACCATTGTACCTTATACTAGACCTCTATTATAGCAAATATCCCACTGACTGACAATTATTTTTTCATATGTTTGTTTCTCCTACTCGTTTTGAACTCTTCAGGAAGAGGAACCATGTCTTATAGATCATTGTATCTCTATCACTTTGCAAGATGGTGGCATAATAAATTGTCACTAAATGTTTTGGAATTATATGCAATGATTGCTCCCCAATCCTACTGCCAGCAAAGACATAATGAGAGCTCTTTAGATGCAAAGCACAATTACTCCTTCCCACTATGATATTTTATATTTCTGGTGTTTTGCATGTGCTTCCTCTGCTTGAGGTGACCTTATCACATTGTCACCTAAAACACTTAAATCTTAGCTCTACCCTCAGTCACATCTTCCACACTTGACCTGTACTCTCAATCCATGGTATATACTCCTTGAGACTCTTCATCTGATAACTCTGTGTTGAGTGTCAGATAATGAGTCAAGGCATACCACTGGGTGCTTAGCCACATGTTAAGTCAAACATATGGGATTCTAACTTAAAATCTCGTGTGCAGAGATGTTCTGCAGGCAATAGATTCAAACACAAGATGGAAATTGAAAAATGCCGCATGAGAGGTTAAAATCAAATAGTTTGCATGTAGGTGTATACTTAATTCGCCCCTGCCCACAAAGTGTCTGGCAGGCAGTGGGAACTCAGTAATACTGTAGGTAAATCCAGTAAGGTTACTTTGGATTTAAAAAGGTAGTTTTGTTCAGTAGTCTCATGTGTACTTTGTCCAAGGCAGTGAAGAGATAAAATAACCATGAATCTCAAAGGATTGCAAAAGGTCCCAATAACCTAGTGTGGAGAGTAGAGCCATTGTCTGAAAGTGGTGAAGAGACTCAGTTGAGATTGAGAATGTGTGTTGTGTCCTTGCACTGTTTGATTCGATCTCTACAGAGCGGATGATATTCCATTTAGTCTTATATTTACAGTTTACAGTCACTTTGTGTCCACGGATTCAATCAACTATGGATTGAAAATATTTTTTTAAAAATCCAGAAAATCCCCAAAAGCAAAACTTAAATTTCCTGTGCACTGGCAACTATTCACATACCATTTACATTGTATTTACAGCCATTTATATATCATTTATCATTGTGTTAGGTATTATAAGTAATCTAGAGATGATTTAAGGTGTACAGGAGGATGTGCATAGGTTATATGCAAATATTACGCCATTTTTTACAATGAACTTGAGTATCCATGGATTCTAGTATCTGTGGGGGGTCCTGGAACCAATCCTCCATGGGTACCAAGGGACATCTTCAACCTGCACTGTCCATTAAAGTAGCCACTAATGACAATGGCTAGTGAGAACTTGAAATGTGGCCATTTTGAATTGAGATGTGTTGTTAAGTGTAAAGGATACACTGGATTTCAAAGATTAGCCTGAAAAAGGAAGGCGAACATCTCGCTAACATTTTTATGTTGATTGCATGTTAAAATGATAATATTGCACATTCAGTGGGTTAAATAAAGCATTGTTAAAACTAATTTCACCTGTTTCTTTTTTTCTTTCAGGTAGCTACTAGAAAGTTTAAAATTGCCTGTGTGGCTCACATTATATTTTTGTTGGACAGTGCTCCCTTAGAGTATGGTTTTCAAAGGCCACACACAGTTATGGAGCACATATAATGTGCTGAGCCTTTGACATGTTACCGGTGATTAAAAGATAAATGAGATTAAACTCATGGACTTGAGAGAGAATAAGCACTTACCTGATACAGAGTAATGAGTGTTGGACTTGGGCAGCAATATTGTGTGGAAAAAAGTTAATAGATTTGAGTCATATTGGGCTGGATTTGAATTATACTTCTTCTGTCTGCTGGTTGAATAAGTTCATTTGCACCTCTAATTCTCAGTCTCCTTACCTGTATGACGGTAATCCTTATATTTACCTTATTTTTTGTGTAGTATATGCATAGCTTGTAGTAGGTGTTTAATAAATGAGAGTTAATATCATTCAATTTTATGATCGAAGTTCTATGATGCTACGGTAGAAAATGAAGTGTCTTTTATGCCTAATGGTGATAAAGTGCAGGAGGTGAGGTTTGTAGAAAAGTGCCCTTTGACAAGAGTCACTGAGATCCCTAAGAGTATGCCAAGTGGACAAGAGATGGCAAGAATCAGTGATAACAGTAAAAGCTAATACATACTGCTCACTGTGTACTGGGCACTGTTCTAAGCATTGCACCTGTAATAGCTCATTAAGAAATGCTATTTCTTAATGTGGGCAATTTCATTATATTCCCATTTTGCAGATGTGAAGAATGGGCACAAAGAAGTTAAGTAACTTCTCCAAGTTCACACAGCTAAGAAGAGACATAGACGAGGTTGGACCCAGGTGCTTAGGCTCCAGAATCCATGCTCTTAAGCACTCTGCTGCCCAAACAGAAACTATCGAGAGCAGGGTCATGGGAGGACCTGGCGGACCTTCTACCATGGCTGGAAGGTAGCATATATAAGAGGGTAGGGGCTGGAAGTATGAGGGTTGCAACTGCCTAGTGGTGAGGCTGAAGAAGTTAGTGAGGGTTTACTGGTGAGGAACTTTGATTGCCTCACTAAGGAATCTAGATTTTATTCTATAAACAGGGGGAAGCCATGGAGGATTTCTAAGTTGGAAGTGATATGACCAGAGTTTTAGTGTAGAAAGAGAATTCTAGTGACATGGTAGAGAGTGAGCAGGAGCAGATAGAGGCCAGAAGCAAGGAGACTACTTATGAGGATACAAGAGGACTGCACCAGTCCAAGCAAGGAATGTTGATGGCTTGAGCTAGGGTAGAGGCAGCAGGGATACACCCAAGAGGTAGAGTTCATGGACTTGGTGGTAGGAATCACATTGTGTAAATCATTATGTCATTTTATTATTTCCCATCTCCCCAGTTGTCCTTGCTTGTTTTTACCTGGCATATGCTTCCGAGTTGGTCCAGATAAAGGTTTTTTCTTTTTCTGTTTTTTTTCTGGTTTTTTCTTTCTCTCTTTCAAATGACCTTTACACTGTTATTTATATTGTGGAGATTATAGCACATGATAATTATTGTGCTTCAGGTTATAGCTCTATGTAAAATACAGTGTGATTATTGTTCATCTGTATTTTTTCCTTAATGCTTAATGGTATACCAGGAACCAATAGTCATCTAATTGCTATGTAGTTATTGAAATCAGATATAATGCTCTGTTAAAGATTACCCTGATTATGAGGCAAATTTATAAGATAGATCCTCTCATTGCCTAGTTTTAGGCCTGCAAAATTTTTAAGAAGCAAAAGGTTGAATAGGGTATTGAAATCTCAATACTCTCCCATTCAGTGCCTATCTCATTTGGCTGTTAGGGCAACCTTTATATACAAACGGGCCAACTCTGGTCACATTCACTGCTTTGATGAGACCTGGCACCATGAGAACCTGTAATAATGCCCTGAAGCATTCTGTGAAAACCATTGTTGCCTAAAGTGAGGGCTGTCTGAGAGGACATAAGACACTTATGCTTTTGTTTCTAGCTAGATTTTCAACCATTATTAAAATATTTTCTCTCCTCTATTCACTATTTGTATGTTCTTGTTCTGATGTACACCCCATGGGTTTCTTTTTTTTTTTTTTAAATAATTCTACTTAATTAGGTTTTTGCAAATATTTCTGACATGATAACAGCAGTTTAACTTTCCAATTATTAAGCAAAAATTTAAATGTAACTTCATCAGTGGAAAAAATGTGTAAGTGTAAGAAGGAAATGCACCCCAGCTTGAGCCAAGCAAATGCTCCATCCCCACTCACTCCACGTCACAGCTCAGCACTGGATCTGGGGTGGCCACAACTAGGCAGAAGACTTGGTCATGGGATGCAGAGGTGACCAAGTCCTGGAGCCTGGGTTGGGATGTGGCAGCCATTGCTGGCACTTAAATAGTGCATCAGAAGCAGCCCAGATCTCTGACAGTGACTGCTCCACCACAGTTCACACCCTGATATGTGCCAAGAATCCACATGGGCCCATACTGCCCTGCAGTGTGACTCCATAATAGGGGAGGGGCAGAGGTGGCTGGGGGCAGTGACAGGCTATGAGGGACAAAGAGGACTTGCACCTGAGGCTGCATCTGAGCAGAGCAAGGAAAACAATTGCAGGTTTCTGCACAGGAAGTACATCAGAGACAGCTCAAACCTCTGTCTGTGGCTGACAGGAGCCAAGAGCCCACCTGTGCCCCCTTTATTTCAGCACTCCCCACCTCTGAGGCAAGGGTCCTGGTGCTGGGAAAGTGGAAAAAACACACTTAAAGGGAACAAAGCCAGCTCAGGCCTGATCCTCATGGCTTTTGCTCCAGCAACTTGGTATCAGACCCTACCTCTGATAGGGCAGTGATTGCCACTGAGCAGAGGGGAAGCCCTGTCTCATACCCCATGCCAGCTCTATCCAGTCCATCTTCAGCCCCGCTCCATACGAAGGTGATAGCTGCCAGCATACCCTGAGGAAAGACATGACTTTTGTCCATGTCAGATCCAGCTCTCCCACCAAAGGCACTGGGCACACACAGTCTGTACACGGACACTCCCACATAAGAACACCCTTTCAACACCACAATAGGTAACTGTTTCACCTAAATTTATAGAGTCAGAGGAAGTTAAACAAGATGAAAAGGCAGAGGAACTGCTCTCAGTTTAAAGAGCAAGAGAAAACCCCTGAAAAAATAAATAATGAAACAGAAATAAACCATCTGTAAAGGTACAGAATTCAAAGCATTGGTAATAATATTAACTGAATTAGGGTAAATAATAGATGAACACAGTGAAATTTTTAACAAGGAACTAGAAAATATAAAAAAGGCCCAATCATAAATGAAGAATTCAGTAACTGAAATAAAAAACAGACTAGAAAGAATGAAGAGCAGACTAAGTGATACAGAAGAATGCATAACTGACCTGGAAGACAGAATAATGTAAATCACTCAATCAGAACAGCAAAAAGAAAAACAAATTAAAAAATGAAAACAGTTTAAGAGATCCCTAGAATAACATTAAATGTACTAACATTCATATTATAGGGGTCCCAGAAGGAGAAGGGAGAGAGAAGGGGATTGAAAATGTATTTGAGGAAATTATGGCTGAAAAATTCCCAAACCTGAAGAAGGAAACAGATATCCAGATACAGGAAGCACAGAGAGTCCCAAAGAAGATGAACTCAAATAAACCCACACCAAGACATATCATAATTAAAATGGCAAAAGTTAAAGAGAGAATTCTAAAGGTGGAAAGAGAAAAATAGGCATATACAAGGGAATCCCCATAAGGCTATTAGCTGATTTCTCTGCAGAAACTTTGCAGGTCAGAAGAGAGTGGCATGGTATATTCAAAAAGCTGAAAGGGAAAAACTTACAACCTAAGATACTCTACTCAGCAAGATTATCATTTAGAGTAGAAGGAGACATAAAGGACTTCTCAGATAAGCAAGTGCTAAAAGAGTTCATCAATATTAAACCTACCCTAAAAGAAATGTTAAAGGCTCTTCTCTAAGTGGAAAAGAAGTAAGAATCTGTAGGAAAGGGAAAATCCCACTAGGAAAGGCAAATAAATAGTAAGGAATGAAGATCAACCACTTAAATAAGCCAGTACAAAGATTAAAAGACAAAAAATTGTAAAGGCAACAATAATTACAATAAACAGTTAAGGGGTAAGCATGAAGATTTAAAATGTGACATCAAAACCCCAAGATGGGGGGGGGGAGAGGATAAAAATGTAGATCTTTTAGAATATGTTCGAACTTAAATGACTACCAGTTTAAAACAAGTAGTTATAGTTATAGGCCAACATATATGAACCCCATAGTAACCACAAATCAAAAACCTACAATAGATACACAAAAACTAAAAAGAAAGGAACACAAGCATACTACTAAAGGAAATCATCAAACCACAGGTGAAGAAACAAAAAGAAGAAGAAGTGAACAGAGAAGAACTACAAAAACAACCAGAAAACAAGTAATAAAATGGCAACAAGCACACACCTATCAATCATTACTTTAAATGTCAATAGATTAAATGCTGATTGGAAAAAAAACCAAGAGCCTTCTATAAGCTACCTACAAAAGACTCACTTCAGAGCTAAAGACACACACAGACTGAAAGTGAGGTGATAGAAAAAGATATTTGATGTATATGGAAACGACAAGAAAATGGGAGTAGCAGTACTCATATCAGACAAAACAGACTTTAAAAAAAGCTGTAACAAAAGACAAAGATGAGCATTATATAATGATAAAAAGATAAATACAAGAAGTAGATATTACACATTTTTAACATGTATGCACCCAATATAGGAGCACCTAAATATATAAAGCAAATACTAATGGATATAAAGGGAGAAACTGACAATAATACAACAACAGTAGACTGACATCAATGGACAGATAATCCAGACAGAAAATCAACAAAGCAACAGTGGTCTTAAATGACAAAACATACAGTAGGACTTAATAAATATCTACAGGACATTACATCCAAAAACAGCAGAATACACATTCTTTTCAAGGGCACATGGAATGTTCTCCAGGATAGATCACATGCTTGGCCACAAAATAAGCCTCAACAAGTTTAAGAAGATAGAAATATCAAGTATTTTTTCTGACCACAATAGTATGAAACTAGAAATCAATTACAGAAAAGAAATGGGAGAAGAACCAACACGTGGAGACTAAACAACATGCTACTAAAAAACCAGTGGGTCAATGAGGAAATTAAAGGGGAAATCATAAAATACATTGAGACAAATGAAAATGGAAACACAACTTTCCAGAATCTATGGGATGCAGCAAAAGCAGTTCTAAGAGAGAAGTTCATAGTGATACAAGCCTTCCTCCGGAAATAAGAGAAATCACAAATAACCTAACTGACCACCTAAAAGAATTGGAAATAGAAGAACAAATAAAGCTCAAGTTAGCAGAAATAAGAAAATAAAGATAAGAGAAGAAAGAAATAAAATAGAGATAAAAAGTAGAAATGATCAATGAAACCAAGAGCTGGTTTTCTAAAAAGATAAATAAAATTGATAAACCTTTAACCAGGCTCGCCAAGAACAAAAGAGAGTGGATCCAAATAAAGAAAATGAGAAATGAAGGAGGAGAAATAACAACCAATATCATGGACATACAAAAAAAAAATCATAAGAAAATACTACAAACAGCTATAAGCCAAAAAATTGGACATCCTAGAAGAAATAGACAAATTTCTAGAAACATACAACCTGTCAAGACTGAATCAAGAAGAAACAGAAAATTTTAAAAGACTGAACACTACTAGTGAAATTGAATTTGTAATTTAAAAACTCCCAGCAAGCAAAAGTCCAGGTCTGGATGGCTTCACAGGGGAATTCTACCAAGCATATAAAGAAAAGCTACTACCTATTCTTCTCAAACTATTCCAAAATAATGAAGGGGATAGAACACTCCCAAATTCATTCAAAACCAAACAAAGACACTAAAAAAGAGAAAATTATAGGCCAGTATCTTTGATGAGTATAGATGTAAAAACCCTCAACAAAATGTTAGCAAACCATACCCAACAATATGTAAAAAAGATCATACACATTGATTAAGTTCAATTTATTCCAGGGATGCAAGGATGGCTCAATATTCACAAATCAATCAATGTGCTATACCAGATTAACAAAAAGAAGGATAAAAACCACATGATCATCTCAATAGACTCAGAAAAAGCATTTAACAAAATTCAGCATCCATTTATGATGAAAACTATCATCAAAGTGGGCATAGAGGTAACATAACTCAATGTGATGAAGGCTGTTTATGACAAACCAACAGCTATCATCACACTCAACAGTGAAAAGCTGAAAGCCTTTCCTCTAAATTCAGGAGAAAGACAAGGATGCCCACTCTCACCACCTCTATTTAATATAGTGTTGGAAGTCCTAGCCACAGCAATCAAACAAGACAAAGAAATAAAAGGCACCCAAACTGGAAGTAAAGAAGGAAAACTGTCACTACTTGCAAATGACATGATACTTTATACAGAAAACCATAAACTCTCCACCCCAAAACTATTAGAACTAATAAACGAATTCAGCAAAGCTGCAGGTTACAAGATTAATATACAGAAATCTATTGCTTTTGTATGTACTAATAATGAACTATCAGAAAGAGGAAGTAAAAAAAAAAAAATCCCTTCTAAAATCACATCAAAAAGAATAAAATACTTAGGAATAAACTTAACCAAGGAGGTGAAAGACGTATCCTTTGAAAACTATAAAACATTGATGAAGGAAATTGAAGATGATACAAATAAATGGAAAGAAATGCCATGCTCTTGGATTGGAAGAATTCATAGTGTTGAAATTGCCATACTACCCAAAGCAATCTACAGATTTAATGCAATCCCTATCAAAATATCCATGACTTTCTTCAAAGAACTAGAATTAGAAATAATTCTAAAATTCATATGGAACCAAAAAAGACCCTGAACTACCAAAGCAATCTTGAGAAAAAAGAACAAGTCTGGAGGTATCATCCTCCCAGACTTCAGACTGTATTACAAAGTTAACAGTAACAAAAACAGCATGATGCTGGCACAGAAAAAGACACACAGATCAATGGAACAGAATAGATAGCCCAGAAATAAACCCATACACTTATGGTCAATTAATCTATGACAAAGGAGGCAAGAATATACAGTGGAGAAAAGACCGTCTCTTCAATAAGTGGTGCTGTGAAAACTGGACAGCTATATGTAAAAATGAAATTAGAACATTCTCTAACACAATATACAAAAATAAACTCAAAAAGGATTGAAAGCCTAAATGTAAGTCCTGAAACCAGAAGACTCTTAGAGGAAAACATAGGCAGAACACTCTTTAACATAAATCAGAGCAATATTTTTTGTATCTGTCTCCTAAAGCAAAAGAAATAAAAGCCTAAGTGAACAAATAGGACTTAATTAGACTTAATAGACTTTGCACAGCAAACGAAACCATTGACAAAATGAAAAGACAGCATATGAATGGGAGAAAATATTTGCAAATGATACGATATTAATGAAAGTGGGTTAATATAAAAATATAAACAGTTCATACAACTTGATATCAAAGACAACCCAGTCAAAACATGTGCAAAAGACCTGAATAGACATTTTTCCAAAGACATACAGATGGCTAACAGGCACATGAAAATGTGCTCAACACTAATTATTAGAGAAATGCAAATTAAACCTCGTACCTGTCATAATGGCTATAATCAAAATGTCTACAAATAAAATATGTTGCTGAGGGTGTGGAGAAAAGGGAACCTGTGTGCATTGTTGGTGGGAATGGACATTGGTGCAACCACTGAGGAAAACATATGGAAGTTCCTCACAAAACTAAAAATAGAACTGCCATATGACCCAGTAATTCCACTCCTGGTAATATACCTGGAAAAAAAGAAAACAACTGATTTGGAAAGATACATGCCTCCCAATGTTCATAGCAGCACTATGTACAATAGCCGAGATATGGAAACAACCTAACAGTTCATGAGCAGATGAGTAGATAAAGATGTAGTATATATACACAATGGGATATTACTCAGTAATAAGAAAATTAAAATCTGCTATTTGCAGCATCATGTATGGACCTAGAAAATATTATGCTTAGTGAAATAAGTAAGACAGAGAAAGACAAATACTGTATGATTCACTTATATGTGGAATCTGAAAAATAAAACAAATGAAACTATATAGAAAAACAGAAACAGACTCACAGATATAGAAAACAAACTAGCGGTTACCAGTTGGGAGAGGGAAGTGGGGAGGAGCAAGTTAGGAGTATGGGATTAAGAGATACAAGCTACTATGTATAAAATAGATAAGCAACAAGGATACAGCACAGGGAATTATAAACATTATCTTGTAATAACTTTTAATGTAGTATAATCTGTAAAAATACTGAATTACTATGCAGTACACCTGAAATTAATATAGTATTGTAAATCAACTATACTTCAATTAAAAAAAAAAGACTACAGTTGGAAAGGTTAGCCTGCGAAGAGATGAAGGATACATCTTCTTCTGGGACAAGAGGGGAGGAGGTAAGCATGAGTAAACCCAAAACCATCTTAAAGTTACGAGGATCATGTGGTGATAAGGGCAGAGGCGATGAAGATATATTGAAGTGGGGAAGCTTCAACTTTCTTAGAAATAGTAGATGAAGTCATCTGCTAAATGTAAAAAGGTGCCATTTGGAGCTGGAGAATTGTGAAAAAAGAAACTGCAGATCTGGTAAATGTCAATGCATGATGAGGAGTAACTTGAAGTGTAAAGATGTGAGGTCTTGGTGTGACCTTGTTAAGTAAAAATTGGATCCTGTCACTCTCTTGATTTAAATGCTACAATGAGCTCCCATTGCTCTTTGGGATGAAGATCAAAATTCTTAACATGATGCACAGTCCCTTCATGATCTTGCCTGCTTTCCTCAGTAGCCTCACCTGTTCCTGACTCCACTGTGCTAAATGCCCTATGTTTAGTCCCACTAACCCACCATGTGCTTCATGCTTCAAGGCTCTGCCTGGAATGTGCTTCTCCCAGCTCTTGGCCTCCTTAGTATCCACTCATCCTTCAGAACCCAGAAGAAATCTGACCCTCTTAAGGAGGCTTCCCTAACTCCTCAGACTACACATTCCCATAGCACTCTTCTTTTTCTTTATAATATTTCCCTCCAAATATAATTAAATAGCTCATTGCACAAATCAGTCAATAGAAGGTTGCTTTGAAATTAGAATGAGTTTATGTGAGCTCAGCACTGGCAGTATAATTTGTGGGGCGCAGTGCAAAATGAAAATGCAAGCACCTTGTTCAAAAATTATTAAGAATTTCAAGACAGTGACAGCAGAGCATTAAACCAAGCAGGGAGCCCTTCTGAATATGGTGCCTGGTGCAACTGTATAAGTCATCCACTCATGAAGCTGCCCTGTGAGAGGTTCTCCTGCAGGGAAAAGGGTCTATGAACTCTGGATTTATTATTCCAATGGAAGTTTGAGGGGTGACACTCTACAGTGCTAGAGAGGGCAGTGCTGACATGGTGAACCACTGTGTTTAGAACAGAATGGGCTACAAAAAGAAGTCCGAATGAGGCTGATGGGCTGGTTGAGTAGGGAGGAGCAGAATGTCATTGCAGTGAAATTTGGTGGTGACAGATGATACAATTGAATGTTCATGCATTATTTATTAATGCATCAAGTCAACATTTAATAGTTTAGCTCTTATTTTATGTTGATGGAAGGAGTGATTGAATTTTTCAGTCTCCCCAGAAAGAAGACCTTGAGAAATTTTAGAGGGGGAAGGTTTGGAGTCTGAGTGATTTAAAGAACAGGTTCTAGAGCCAGAGAGCTTGTGTTTCAAGCTCAAGTTTACCAGTTATAAGATCTGTGACCTTGACAGTTACAAGCTTCTCTGTGCTTTAGTTTTGGGAGGGAGGATATAAACTGGAATAATGTTAATATCTCCTTTGAGTGTTTAAGGAACAAATGAGTGAATTAATAGTGCCTGGTTCATAGTAAGTTCTTATAATTTCGCACTAGTGAACTCCTAATTTCCTCTTCAATGCTGTTTTCTTTCAGTGAGGTAGTTGAACTCAGTCACAGTACTGCCATGTGATATAAACAGCTCAACTTCATTAATGGACTTAGGTGAATGCAAAGAATTTATTAGCATGCTTTGTGAAACTTGTAATGGGATCCGTTTAAGCAAAAGGAACATAATATACAAGATAACCCATCTTCATTATAGTGCAGTATGTGCCAAACACATATCTAGAATGCATTAACATACTAATGCATAATATATTTCAACGAACTCCAGCATTTTATATTTGTATCTTTAAAGTCAGAGAGCCTTCTTTTGGGGACCTTAATGTGATGACCAACTGTTAGAAATTGTGGACAACAAACTGGATTTAATGTCTCCTGTTTTGGTAATTCCTTTGAAATTGTTCAGGATCTAGTATTATTGAGCAGATAGTATAATATTTTTTTTAATTGTTAGGGTGTCATTTTATTTTAGGTTGCTCTGCTCTGGAGAATGTTCTGATCAATTCCTGCATCATTATCCCAGGTATTTTCATTGTATGTAGGGCCATCAACTAGGTCATCTGTGGGCGAACCTATAACCACCAATGGCTTCCTGACCTACATCTCCAGCCTACCTCTCTCTTGTGAGTTCCAGGTCTGAATCTACAGTTATACACTGAACATTTTCACCTGGATATACCCCAGCACCTCGAACTTTATTTTCGCCAAGCAAAATTTACTATCTTTTCTGAAAACCCAACTTCTTTACTTAACTGATTTGTAGAATCCAACTTCTGTATAATTCCTGAATTCATACTCATCTTTTTATTACTTTTGCCATTGGCCTAGTTCAGATCCTCATCATGTTTGTCTGGCCACTGTGGTAGCCTCTTAACCACCTCTTACTTTTCAGTCTTCCTTTCCTTGAATAACTCTACTCGCAGATTAATCAGAACAATTTTTTCTAAACTACATTTTTCTGATCATGCTTTCAGTTATTTCCTCGTTGTTCACTAGGTAAGTTCCAAATGTTTTAGTATGAAATATAGAGACTTGCGCAATCTATACCTAACACTTCTTTCTGCCCACATCTTCTGCCACTTCATTGATCTTAGACAGATACAACAGGTATCACCAGAGCACATCAAAAGGCACCTTACACCAGTGGAGAGTCTCCTTAGAGGACATGACATCTGTGTTGAGTTAGCCAGGTAAACACGAGAGAATCCCTGTAATGAGATATATACTACAAATTATAATTACTTATTTACATGGGCAAATACTATCCACGCTAGGAAGCCTCAATTTTTTCCACCTTTGTTGAGGTATAATTGGTATACAAAAAACTGCATGTAATTAATGAATACAATTTGGTGAGTTGGAACATAAGTATACACTTGTGTTACCATCCCCATAATCAAAGTAATAATCATACCCATTACCTTTAGAAGTTTGCTTGTGTCCATTTTTTTTTTTTTTGTGGTAAGAACACTTAACATGAAATCTACCCTCTTAACAGATTTTGAAGTGCATGATTATACACCTTATTGTTAACTATAGGCAGACACAACGTTAAACAGCAGATCTCTGAAATTTATTTATTTTGCGTAACTGTAACTTTATGCCCATTGACAACAACTCTTCATATCCTGCTCTCCCATCCCCTGGTAACTACCTTTCTATTGTCTACTTGTATATGTTTGACTATTTTAGATATTCATATACGAGGAATCATGTAGTATTTGTCCTTCTGTGACTGACTTGTGGAGAAATTCGAACTCTCGTACACTGTTGGTAGGAATGTAAAATGGTGCAGCCATTATGGAAAATGTATGGGGGGGTCCTCAGAAAATTAAAAGTAAAACTACCATGTAATCTAGCAATCCTGTTTCTGAGTATATATCCAAAATATTGAAATCAGGATCTTGAAGAGATACCTGCACTCCCATGTTCATTGCAGCATTATTCACAATAGTCAATTTATGGAAACAACCCAAATATCCATTGACAGATGAATGGATAAAGAAAATATGGCATATACATATAAAAAGAAAGAAAGCCTACCATTTGTGATAACATGGATGGACCTGGAAGGAAGCTTTACTTTTCTGATATTTCCTAAGCTTCATAAATATTCATTTTAGTTGCATTTTCTCTCTGGCTGTCAGGCTGTCCCAATTTTATCTGCCTTGGAGATTCTCTCTAGTCTAGTGGGACTCTCTTTGTGGGACATAGGTCTTTAGTCTTAGAACCCAAGTTGTGTTATCTGTTAATTCAACACATAGTTGCTGTGTACTTAAAAGTTCCATGCACTGTATTACTTGCTAAGGATATAATGGAAAATAAAACTGCCATCGTCCCTGCCTTAATGGAACTTATATTCTATGTGGAGAGGATATTAGGAGTCCAAGATAAAGAATGCTAGGTGATAACAAATTTTACCTAATGTAGTGGACACAAGAGGCTTCTCTGAAGAGGTGATGTTGAACCTGAGATCTGAAGAATGAGAACTGTGTGTGGAGAGAAACATTCCAACTGGAGGGATTAACATATATTAAGGTTTAGGGGAGGAGAATATGGTGTGTTTGATGAGGAATGGAAGCCAGTATGACTGAAGTATAGTGAGTAGGGGAGAGAAATAGAGGCAGAAAATAAGGTTTTGGAAAAAAATCCATGTCTGCAGGCTGTGGCATGGTAAGGAGTTTGGTCTTTGTTCTCAGAGCAATGGAAAGCCAACAAGAGGTTTTAAGCAAGCATGATGGGGAGAGGGAGATGCAGTGGGGAAGTGTTGGTGGAATGATCTTCACTTTTAGAAGCTCTTTCTGGCTACTGCATTCAGAATAGATACGTGGAAGACAAGCATGGTTAACAGGAAGGTTGTTGTAATTGTCTAGGTTAGAATTGATAGTGGACTAGCTAATTCGGTCTTTAATGAAACACTTAACATCTACTTTGTCCCAGGCCTTTTGCTAGGGGTTGACATAGGACAAGATACCAGCACTACACATAAAGAACAAATCCTTTAGTAGAGGAGAAAGATTCAAAAACATTTCTTATAGGATTCACACATGCTGTATTAGCAGTATGAAGAATGAGCTGAGGCAACTAAGAGAAGGGAATAACCATCCCTGCTGTAGCTACAATCAGTAGGCTTCACAGAGGAGACAGCAGTAGCTGGGTCATGGTCACCAAGGTTGATACAAGTTCGCAGGCGGCACTTGTATGAAGAACATTCCCTGCTGTTGTCCTCTGTGGTAGGTGATGGGAATTGAGGGCAAGTTCTTAGATCTTGGTTCTGAAGAACTGGAAGCAGGGAGCAAAAGTATGCAAAATACAACCAGGTGTATGTCTTTCACAGCCTAATTCTTATCAGCTTCAAGAGTAACAATTTTTGCCTGCCTTCTGATCTTTTCCATTTTCCTTGCTTGACATGGTCATTGGCAAAGAGACTACTGCTAATGAAGTGGAGCTGACTTCATAACCCCTGATGATTCGGTGTGCTATTTTATGGCTGAAGTTTCCACTTTGATTGGATGAGACCCAAAACAAAGAGTTGACTACTTCTGGTGATTAAAAGCTCCCTTGATAATTTTTTAAAGGGATTGTTCAAAGCTTTTAGTGCCACTGAGTAGGGAATTAAACTTTGCTTCCCTAAAACTCCTCCAGCAATTGCACATGGACGTGGCAGACTTTCTTTCCTGCTGTCCAACACTGCAGAGAATTTCCTTTTAAGAGTAGTGGTCTTTTAGTAGGAGGTTAAGTGATCCCTGTATATATAATTTATAAGGCACTCTGAGCTTTTTGTATGAAAGCACATTGGAAATGTAAAATTATTATTACTTATATTGTTATTAGCTTATTTTCTCCTGTCCTCGTATGAGACATTTGTTTCTGAGCTAAGGATTCAGAGCAGAACTGTTGATCATAAAGATAAGAAGGAATAGATTGGACAACCATGAAAATTAGGGCTGAGCAGCCAAAGCAGATAAAGATGAGTAGTGTATAACGTTTGTTTTTCCTTGAATGATACTTTTTGATAAGTGTTGTGTAAACATTTTTTCTCAGGTTTTTTTTTTTTTTAACATCTTTATTGGAGTATAATTGCTTTACAATGGTGTGTTAGTTTCTGCTGTATAACAAAGTGAATCAGCTATACATATACATATATCCCCATATCCCCTCCCTCTTGGATCTCCCTCCTACCCTCCCTATCCCACCCCTCTAGGTGGTCACAAAGCACGGAGCTGATCTCCCTGTGCTATGCGGCTGCTTCCCACTAGCTATCTATTTTACGTTTGGTAGTGTATATATGTCCATGCCACTCTCTGACTTCATCCCAACTTACCCTTCCCCCTCCCTGTGTCCTCAAATCCATTCTCTACGTCTGCGTCTTTATTCCTGTCCTGCCCCTAGGTTCATCAAAGGTCCTGCAAGTGGTGAGTTTCTCACACATACACACACACACACACACACACACACACACACACACACAAAATACCTAAACCTCAAATTATTTGAAACCTCTATTTCACTTCTGCCTCCATGCATCGGACAAATAAACAGCTGAATTACATAATTGGAATTGTAATGCTTTTAATGAAGCTACAGAAAAGGAAATATGAATTTTGCCTCTCTGCCTCCCTTCAAAGTGCTTGTCCTAGATATTGGTACCTTGTTCAGCTTTAGAAATTTAATATGCCCAGGGGGTAGGAATGAGAATGGGAGCATAATATAAAGTTTGATGAATGTTTCAATCTCTTTAGGATAAAAAAAATCATGGGTTAAATCAGTCTTTTTTTTTCAATTATTGTCACGTTAATTAAAACATTCTAAGGTCTTTTAGATATATATTTTGTATATTTATGTTAGTTAGGATTAGATGTGACTGTATACAACAGAAAAACACCAAATAACAGGGACTCAAGTAAGAAAGAAGTTTATTTTTAAATTAAAGTAGTATTGGATGTAGGTAGGACTACAACCCTACCTAGTTATTAGGGCTTCCTGATTATTAGGGATCCAGGCTCCTTCTATCTTGTTGCTCTGCCATCCATAGCATCCATTGCCTCCAGGTCCAAAATGGACATCAAAGTTTCAGCCAATATATTAACATTCCTGTTTATATTTCACTGGCCAGAAATTAGTCACATAACGGGGAGCCAGCTGAAAGGGATACTGGGCAATACAGTTTTTGTGACAATGTACCCAGCTAAAAACTTATTTTCTTATATCTAAGGAACATAGGGAGAATGTATATCAGAAGTCAGTTTGCAATTTCTGCCATAGTACTTACTTCAGCTTGATTTGAATCATATTTTTTTTCCTGAAGATGGAGAATTTGACTTGGTTTAAAATTTGGTTGATTTTATTGGGTGTAAAGGATGCGGTGTGGTGCAGTGGAATGAGTACTGGAGTACTAGATTTTGATTCCAGCCTAATATGACATTTGGCTTCAGTATCTCACACAAAATAAGGGGGTTTGTATTATAGGTCCTCTAAGAATTCTTTCAATTCTTATTCCCTTATCTGGTTCCCAAAGTTTTACAACAAAGGTAGGTGTGTATGTTTATGTACACACATATATAACTATATGATGCAGAATTTAAAAACCTATTTCTATAGAAATAAAAGATGTACACATATGACCACATTAGCAGAGTGACTTGATTAATATTTTTTCAGTTTTCACATCCCTTGCTCTTAATGAAAGCAACTGAAACTTGCATGGAAGTTGAAAAGCTGAGAGATTGAAGTTGGAACTTAACTGTCCTCTTCCAAACTAGAAGTCAACTTTTCATCACAAAGAATAGGCCCTTCTTACATTTTTCATGTTTCCATTACTATTGTGTTTCACCCATCACTATCTGTAGAAACCTATGAGCTGGCAGAATTGGAATTTGTGTCCTTAAATATGTGATGTGACAGAGTCCCTGGTACTTTGGAACGCCTGGGTATATGAATGCTGGTCTTCTTAGGAAATAATAATATGGATAATAGCATTCTCTCTCTCTCTTATTTCCTACTTGGTTTCAGTTGATTGTGATTCTTTGTCCTGGGGCAGTTGCTATGCAGCACTAGGTAAACTCTTTCACGGGGCATTGCTTTGTGCTGCTTGGTGGCTACACAAGTCACACAAGTGTCCCCGTTAGGACACCGGACAGCTATGCCCTTTCTAAAGTGTCCCAATATGTTTTTATCAGAGGGAATAATTCTGATGACACTAATGATTCTAAAGAGAGCTAATAGAAAAAGCAAAACAAAACAATGATAACAAAAAAATATTACTTGCATTTTCTTCCTAACTGTTGTAATGTTAGGAAGGGGTGGCGGGGAGTGGGGAACCATAGAATGCCATCATCCCTTTCAAATCCTATATGGAATAAGGTGAAGGTACAAACAAACAAAATGAATAAAACTACCTTTCTATGTAGTTGAAGTAAAAAGATTATATTGATCAGTTAGGTAGTTTAGATTGAATCATATGAAACTGCTATTTTTGTAGATCCAAAGTGTTCAGATATAGGCAATTTCTAATGGTTCAACCTAGTAGTGGTTTCTATTCTGTCTACACAATAGAAATTACCTTAAAACTAACACCATTTGAAGTTACTCCTTAGCAACATGTCTCCATTGTAAAAGCAACCGGTTATTTGGAGATATTTTTAAATTCAAGGAAATATATATTTATTATTGGTATTAAATTAATGTAATTTTAAAAATCCATCCATAACCCCGCTGTTCTTAAATAACTATTTTATTTTCTATGTTTCTTTCCCAACTTTATCCACATATTATAACTGATATCTTCCAAGGTGAAGAATTTAAAAATTTAAATCATACTTTCAAAAAGACTGCATAGATTTTTAAAAAATCCAAAGAAAGCTTGCCTGATCCTTAAATTTCTAAATCTATAAGTGCACACACAATACAGTGGAGCTGAAACAAAGCCTTTGCATAATGAAATCTGTGATGAACTGTATTGTGGAAAACGACACCCTCTTATAGCCTCCAGTACTCTCCAAAGGCACAAATATTTTTACAAATTATCTTAACGAGCTGAGGGACATACATTTCCATCAGGAATGACTGAACATCCACACAGTCAAGCCTGAGCTATTTGGGAGGAAACAAGATTCCTTCCCCCTCTCTGCTTGGAGATGACCCCCTCCAGTGCCGTTGTTCATGGTCTTGAAGGCCTCAAGCAATTCTTCAGCCTGGGTCACCTGTCTCCAGGGTCAAGGAAGATAATGGGTACAGTACAAAAAGTGACAGGTAGGGCCAGGATGGAGTAATTGAAGGGCTCATTGTGACTTGTTATTTCTCGACACTCCAGGGAACACTGGCTGTGTCTACCTTGCATGGCCCTGATTTCTTTCAGCTGTAGAGGTACTGAAACCACCAGCTAGCTACCTGCTGGCTCCAGGGGGCTGAAACCTTGTAAGGTAAATGCTAAGTGCCCCAGTTAGCCAACGGCTGACCTGCGTGGTTACTAAGAAACCATCTGCCCAGCTGGTTACTAAGAGAGGGAGGAGGAAAGAGAGGAAGAAAATCAGCCTAGGATGCAGATCCCCTCCCCCCCTCACTCTCCCTTCATTATGCTTTAAAATTTTAGACTCAGACCTGAGAAGAGAAACAATTCCCTAAAAACTAGGAATCCTCTGGATGTAAAAAAATGTCCTTAATGGCATTTTAGGTTTTTTTCCTGAATTGACATGCAAATTTCTAATTTACTTAAAGCACACTGTCATGCATTATAATAAAGTCTAATACATGCTTCCATGTAATTAGGCGTAATAACCAATGATCAGTGGGAGGAGGGAAGGGGAGAAGGGAATTGTGTTTCCAGCTGGCCCTCCACACCTGCAAATAACAGACAACTCCTTTCAGTGTAGAGGAAACAAGATAATGACAGTATGATATTAAATATAAACATTAATTCTTAGGAACAAAGCATAAGGAGAAGGTCTGTCAATTAAGATGTGTGATAGTGAGCAACTTAAATTATATTCTGCACCATCTTAAAGAAAAATAAGGACCAATCAGAATGAAAACCTTAATTTGTTATTTACTGAAATACTCCCAATGCCATTATTTTTGTTTTCTTTTTAGAAGAAATGTATGTGGGCCACTCGAATCCTGTGTTGAGTCCCACTGTTCATACTCATTTGGTTTGATTTAAGAATCAAGTTGCAATAATGTTCTGTCTCTCTCTGTCTCTGAAAGGACAAGTCAGATCTTAGAAAAATCTTAGGAGCCCAGTGGGGCCTCAAGTTCCGGGGAAACAAAGCAATATAAGGAAATGCTTTGTGAACAGGAAAGTTCAAACCTAATGTGAGAGACTAGTATTGTCCTGGCTGCTGTCAATGCAAGTTTTGTTATATGAGAGGTGTGTAAAGCCTTTTGCAGAAAGAATTTCTTGACAGCTAAACATACATTTTCACGTGTCAGGCAGTTTAACATAGTGATTAGGATCTTCATAGTCTTTCCGGCTTGGTTTTCTTCCTATTAGCGGTGTGATGTTGGGCGTGTTATTTAAGCTTCTCTAAGCCTCAGTTTCCATGTCTGTAAAATGGGAGTAAAAATAATTCAACCACTCGATGGCATTTTAATCAAATGAAATAACATACCTATTGTATACTAGGCTTAATTCCTGGGGCCCGTAGATGGTGCTTGTAAATAAATAATTTATTTGTAAATAATCTATTTTACAAGAGTAATCATTTATATCAGAATGCAGGTTCGCCACATTGGTTTATATGCGTCAAAAGAAATGGTGGATCAATAGAATCCATGGGCTGCAAAAGTTTCTGGTAACCGTTTTGTATGTATTGTGGTGTAGAGTAGTCAAGAATGAGTGTTCACATAGAGCAGGAGAGGAGCCAGGAGTAAAGGGTTTAATTCCAGCCTTTCCACTTACTAACTCTATGGTCTTGGGCAAGTTGGTTAACTTCTCTGGGTTACTCAGAGAAGACTGTCCCTTTGGAATATGTATCTGATATATACAAAATGTATCAGATACACAAGCTACCTTTTACTTCTGTTCACTTACATGGGAATGAAAGCACAGTCACCTTCCAGTTCCTGGGACAATAGATAGGCATTTCCCCTGATTCCATCCCTCCTTAGCCCCACACAGAGCAGCAGGATCTTTTGTCTCTCTCTCTGGGAGGCCATTAAGTTCCACTAGGGGGAGAAATGTATACCTTTTGGTATTGTAGTGTTGATAAGAGACAGAGAAGAGGCACGAAAGGACAAGATATGGGAAGGTAAAGGGAAGAATGGAGATTTAGAAACTTGAACTCCATAGAGCCAAGTCTCCTAAAGTGCTAAGGCCAGTGGACCATGGATAGTGCTACCAGGAGTGTGTTGTGGGAAGTTCTAGAAATCGATGGATTTCTGAATGCATCCCATCACAATACCCTGGGGAACAGGTCACTTCAGGAGTAGAATTCTTGCTTGGTTTTAAGGACTTCGCTATTAATGCCTTGCCTCTGTGTAAATTTAATCTGTGCTGTGATTGTGCTTCAAGTCTCACCCTACAAGCCTTTGATGACTGAATGAGGAAACATCTCAGTACCCAGGACACTGGACAGCTTCTGGACATTAAGATACCAAAAGGGATGGGAAAGATTAACTGTGGTAAAATTAGCCCTAGATTAAAGGCGTCTCTAATGTTGCTAAATAAGATTGAAAGCAAAGTTTGAAGAGATCAAATAATTTAAAGGTAACTTGACTGTGTCCCAGAACAAACTTCAAGAATGAAAAAAAAATGACATAACAGAATGTTCATCCTGTTGGAAAATTCACAAAATCTGGCATCCAAAATTATAATCAAATTGCTTAGAAGTAGTGATAAAGAGAAAATCTTAAAGCAGCTATAGAGAAAGACGTTATGTATAGAAGAACAACTAAGAATAGTAACAGACCCTGCAATGGTAATAATACGGGCATGAAGGCAGTGGAACAACCTCTTTCAGTACTGAAAGAAAAACCCTACTAACCTAGAATTCTTACCCAGTGAAAGTATCTTTCAAAAGAGAGGGGGGGTGGAAAAAGACTTTTTCAGACATATGAAAAATAAAAGAATTTATCACCAGCAGTCTTGTACTATGAGAAATAGTAAAGAAAATCTTTCACTTCACGTCAGAAAGAATACCTAGGAATAAACCTACCAAAGGAGGTAAAAGATCTGTGCTTGGAAAACTATAAGACACTGATGAAAGAAATTGAAGATAACACAGAGGGAAAGATATACCATGTTCTTGGGTTGGAAGATTAATATTGTTAAAATAACTATACTACCCAAGGCAATCTACAGATTTAATGCAATCCCTATCAAAATATCAATGGTATTTTTCATAGAACTAAAACAAATAATTTTAAAATGTGTAAGGAAACAGAAGAGACCCAATAGCCAGAACAATCTTGAGGAAGAAGAACAGAGCTGGAGGAATCACGCTCCCTGACTTCAGACTATACTACAAAGCTACAGTAATCAAAATAGTATGGTACAGGTGCAAAACCAGACATAATAGATCAATGATAAGAATAGAGAACCCAGAAATAAACCCATGCACTTACGGTCAATTAATCTATGACAAAGGAGGCAAGAATATACAATGGAGAAAAGACAGTCTTTTCAATAAGTGGTGCTGGGAAAACTGGACAGCTACGTGTAAAAGAATGAAATTAGAACATTGTACAGCACCATATACAAAAATAAACACAAAATAGATTAAAGATCTAAATGTAAGACCAGAAGCCATAAAACCCCTAGAGGAAAACATAAGCAGAACTCTTTGATGTAAATCATATCAATATTTTTATTTTTGGATCTGTCTCCTAAAGCAAAGGAAATAAAATCAAAAATAAACAAATGGGACCTAATTAAACTTAAAAGCTTTTGAACAGCAAAGGACACCACTGACAAAATGAAAAGACAACCTACAGAATGGGAGAAAATATTTGCAAATATGACTGACAAGACGTTAATATCCAAAATATACAAACAGCTCATACAACTCAACATCAAAGGATAAGCAACCCAATTAAAAAATGGGCAGAAGAATGGAACAGACATTTTTCCAAAGAGGATATGCAGATGGCCAACAGGCACATGAAAATATGCTCAACAGTGCTAATTGTCAGGGAAATGCAAATCAAAACCACAGTGAGATATCACCTTACACCAGTCAGAATGGCTATTATCAAAAAGAACACAAATAACAAATGTTGGTGAGGATGTGGAGAAAAGGGAACCCTTGCACACTGTTGGTGGTAATGTAAATTGGTTCAGCCACTGTGGAAAATAGTATGGGAGTTTCTCAAAAAACTAAAAATAAAACTGCCATAAAACCCAGAAATTCCACTCCTGGGTATATAGACAAAAGAAACAAAAACACTAATTTGAAAAGATAAATGCACCCCAGTGTTCATAGCTGCATTATTTACAATTGCTTAGACATGGAAACAACCTAAGTGCCCCTCAACAGATGAATGAATAAAGAAGATGTGGTATGCATAAGTGTGTTTGTGTATGTGTGTGTGTGTGTATACACACACACACACACACACACACACACACAAAATGGAATACTACTCAGCCATAAAAAGAAGGAAATTTTGCCATTTGCTACAACATGGATGGACTTGGAGGGTATTATGATAAGTGAAATAAGTCAGACAGAGAAAGACAAATACTGTATGATATCAATTATGTGGAATCTAAAAAATACAACAAACTAGTGAATATAACAAAAAAAGAAACAGACTCACAGATATAGAAATCAAATTAGTGATTACCAATGGGGAGAGGGAAAAGAGGAAGGGTGACATAGAGGTAGGGGATTAAAAGGTACAAACTATTATGTATAAAATAAGCTACAAGGATATATTGTACAACACAGGGAATACATACAATATTCTATAATAACTATAATTGGAGTATAACCTTTAAAAATTGTGAATCACTGTATTGCACAACTGTAACTTATATAATATTGTACATTAATTATACTTCAATTAAAAAATGAAAGAAAATCTTTCAGGCAGAAGAAAAATAATATCAACAGAAATCTGTATCTACAAAATGTAACAAAGAGCACCAGAAATGGTAAATATGTCAGTAAGTATATAGCGTTTTCTTATATTTTAAATCACTCCGAAAGATAATTGACCATTTGAAGGAAAAATCATTACAATGTATTGCAGTGTTTATAACAAATGTAAAAGTAAAATGTACGACACCTTTACAAAATGAGAAAAACTGAAGGAGAAATGGAAATACGTATTGTAAGGTTATAATACTATGTATGAAGTTACATAATATTATTTAGGTCACATTTAAGTTAAATTTGTATAATAAAACACTAAAATACTACTAAAAAATGTGTAGGTTATAAGCCAAAAGGGAGAAAAATGGAATCATAAAAAATACATAGTCCATAGGATACATAGAAAAAAAGAGAGGACAAAGAATAGATGGGACAAATAAGAAATAGATATCAAGATTTTAGATTTAAATACAATTATATCAATAATCACATTAAAGGAACTAAACCTTAAAAGGGAAAATTTCAGACTGAATAAAACGCAAGACCCAACTATATACTGCCTGCAATATATATACTGTAAATATAAAGACACAAATACGTTAAAAGAATAATGATGGAAACAAATATATCAGGCTAAAGTAATCAAAGGAAAACTGTTTAGTGTTTGACTAAGTAGATTTCAAAGCAAATAGAATGAGCAGAGATAAAGAGCTTAGTTTAATAAACATAAAGAGATGAATTTTTCAAAAGGACATACATATGCTAAACATATTGAGGACATAAATATGCTAAGCATATTGTGCTTCAAAAACATGAAACAAAAACTGATAAACTATAATAAGAAACAATCAAACTCACAAATATAGTGGAGAGTTCAATACCCCTTTCTCAATAATTGACAGATTGCTGCAAATCAGTAAGCATATAGAAGACTTTATCATCACTATCAACAACTTGATCATATTGACGTTTATAAAATATCACACTTATAAAAGCAGAATATACATTCTTTTCAAGTATACATGGAATATTTACCAAGACAGAATATATTATGGACTGTAAACCCAATCTGAATAAATGTAAATTTATTCAAGTCACATAAAGCATGTTTTCTGACCACGTGGACTTTAGAAATCAGTAACACAAAACTCTGGAAAATCCTCAAGTATTTTTATTTTATTATTATTTTTTTGGGTAACATTTTTTTTTTAACATCTTTATTAGAGTATAATTGCTTTACAATGGTGTGTTAGTTTCTGCTTTATAACAAAGTGAATCAGCTATACATATACATATATCCTCATATCCCCTCCCTCTTGTGTCTCCCTCCCACCCTTCCTATCCCACCCCTCTAAGTGGTCACAAAGCACCAAGCTGATCTTCCTGTGCTATGCGGCTGCTTTAAAACCAACATACTTTAAAATAACTCACAAGCAAAATTAAAAGTATTTTAGACTGAATGAAAATAAGCCCCAACATTTCAAAATTTAGGGAAAGCAGATAAAGCAATGATTACAGGGACATTTATAGCACTAAACATCTACATTAGAGCAGAAATAAATAAAATAGAAATGAGAAAATTTGAGAAAAAAAATCACTAAAACCAAAGGATGGTTCTTTGGGAAGATCAATAATATCGATAAATTCTAGCTAAATTGATCAAGAAAAAAGAGAGAAGACATAAGTCACCAATATCAGGAATGAGAGGGGGGATATTAGTATAGACACTATGAACAACAAAGGGATAATTAGGGATTATTAATATTAACTTTATCCCAATAAATTTGATAACTCAAGATAACCAAATTCCTTGAAAGACACAAACTATTCAAGAGAATTTGATAAACTTGAATATCCCTATATCTAGGAAATTTTATATTTGTTGTTAAATCTTTCTCTGGAAGAAAACTTAAGCCCAGATGGCTTCATGAGTGAATTTAACTAAACATTCAATTAAGAAATAATAGAAAATCTATATAAAGTATATCAGAAAAATTAAGAGGAGGAAACACTTCCTAACACATTCTATAAGGCCATCATTACCCTGATACCAAAACCAGGTAAAGATATTATGAGAAAGGAAAATCAATATCTCTCATGAACACAGCACATGCAAAAATTCTTAACAAAACTTCAACAAAATGAATCCAGCAATAAATAGAAGGGATAATATATCATGACCAAGTTTCGTTTAACTCAAGAATACAATGCTGGTTCAGTATTCCAAAATCAGTCAATAACATTCACATCAACAGATAAAAAAAACCCTTATGATCATTTAAAAATGCAGAAAAATCATTTAACATAATTCAACATAACATTCATGAAAGAAACTTTAAGCAAACTAGGAATAGAAGGGAATTTCCTTAACCTGATTTAGGACATCTATCTAAAATCTGCAGATAATATATTCAATGTGGAAAGACGGAATGCTTTTCTTCTACGAATAAACAAGGGTAAGCACTCTCACTGCTGCTATTCCACATGGTACTGGAAGTCTTAGCATAATAAGGCAAGAGAAAGAAATATAATGCTTAGCGATTGGATAGGAAGTTAAGACAGTCTCTATTTGCAGATGGCATGATCATTTACATAGAAAAATCTGAAAGAATCTATATAAAAGCTTTCTATAAATAATAAATGAGTTTAGCAAGGACACAGGATATAAAGTCAATATATAAGATCAACTGTATTTCTGTATACTTGTAATGGACAATTGGAAAAAGAAATTTTTTAAAAAGTTCCATTTACAATAGTACCCCACAACTGTGAAATACTTGGGTATGCATCTAACAAATTACACAAAAGATCTGATGTTTAAAACCAGGAAAACACCAGAATTTGATAAGCCTATTCAAAAATTTACATAGAAAACTAAAGAAACTAGAATAGCCAAAACAATATTGAAAAAGAGCAAAGTTGGAGGATTCGCACTATCTGATTTAATGACTTAGTATAAGGCTACAGTAATCAAGAAGGTGTGGATATTAGCAAGAGGATAGATATATTGATTAGTGGAACAAAATAAATATTACAGGAAGACACCCATGCATATGTGGTCAGTTGATTTTTGTTGCAGGTGAAAAGACAATTCAATAATAAAGAATAATCTTTTGAATGAATAATGCTGGACTCATTGAATATACACGTGTAAAAACAATGACTCAACTTCTTGCCGCTTACAAAACTTAACTCAAAATGTATCTCAGACCAAAATGTAAAAAATATGAAATGTAAAATATTTAACTTGTAGAAGAAAACTTAGGGGAAATTCTTTGGGCCTTGAGTTAAGCAAAGATTGCTTAGATAAGACAACAAAAGTATGACTTATAAAACAAAATATTTTTATATTAGGTTTCATTCTGTGCTCTCATAAAAAGTTTTAAAATAATGACTTAACAAGCCATAGACTGGGAAAAAATATTTGCAAATACCATATTTGATAGTTACAATTTTTTTCCCAGAATATATAAAGAACTCTAAAATTTCAGTAATAAGAAAACAGACACTTCACCACAAAATATATATGGATTAGGCTTGCCTGGTGGCGCAGTGGTTAAGAATCCGCCTGCCAATGCAGGGGACACGGGTTCAAGCCCTGGTCCGGAAAGACCCCACATGCCGCAGAGCAACTAAGCCTGTGTGCCACAGCTACTGAGCCTGTGCTCTAGAGCCCACGAGCCACAACTACTGAGCCCACATGCCACAACTACTGAAGCCCGTGCGCCTAGAGCCCATGCTCTGCAACAAGAGAAGCCACCGCAATGAGAAGCCCTCACACCGCAACAAAGAGTAGCCCCTGCTCGCTGCAACTAGAGAAAGCCCGCGCACAGCAACAAAGACCCAATGCAGCCAAAAATAAATAAATAAATAAAATAATTAAAAAAATATATATATATATATACGGATATAAAATAAACATATGAAAATCTTCTCAACACCATTAGTCATTAGGGAGATGCAAATTAAAGCCACAATGAGATAATACTATACACCTAGTAGAATGGATACAATTTTAAGAAGAAACTGAAAATGCCAAGTACTGGTGAGGAGTCATTGTTAATTCTGAAATGGGGGTTGTATAAATGATAAGACAATTCCCTCTTTATTAAGAGGGGGAATTAAAGACCATAATTAAAATTGTTCTATTTGACAAGTAGGGACATGACAGGGCACTGAAAAGAGGTCGCAGCCCTTCTGAGCAAAGTAAGAGTGGGTATCCTGGAAGGCTTTCTTTCTGGAGGAAAAGAGGGTAACTAGCACCACTTGTGTTTATGAGAAATCTTTCCATCTCCTTGAGTTCTTTAAAATGCCCTGGCTTATTCCTCACTATTAGCCTGAAAGGAAATAAACCTTACACTACCTTTTTCACAGATAAGGAAGATGGACTTCCTTTTTGTCCTTTCATGAAGGCTTCTGTTTCTATTCCGTCCAGTATTCATGAGGGAAGCTGCCAGAAACAGCGGAATGATCCTGAAACAGTATGTTGACATTGGTAAAGACTGATTTTGACATATTCTTCTGACAACCTTTTGATTAATTTTCTGCTTCATTAAAACCCTTAATTAAATTAACATGGAGTGTAGCAATATCCTTGACAGATTTTGTGTATTAGCAAACAAGGCCTCCAATTTCAAAGACAGTGGCAGTGCAGGGCCCCTGAAGCCAGGTTAGTAGTTTCTGGGAGCCTGTGGTCATAAAGAGACTGAACTTGTTGTTTGTCCAAAAGCCCAGGTGGATTTGGGCAGTGAAGCTGATGAGAACACAGAGGAAGTCCTGTGTGGATTGGTTTCACCGTGCTGAGACCCCAGCCTTCCACCGTTGCCTGTCCTCCATCCACCCCTCCCTTGCCTGCGTCTGTTCTACTGCACGCAAGGCATTACAGCTGAGTACAGTTAAACTCCTGAGCAGATAATTCACCCTACCAAGTTTAATCCTCGATGTGTCCCCTTAAGACGTACAGATATAGCTTTGTAGGCATGCTTTTTAATGTGAGTGTTGAAAATGAAGTGCCAGGACTCATATCTTGAAAAATTCTAAAAATGATAAGTTGATCATTTTTAAAGTTCCTCTTTCACCTCTCCCCATATGTTGGATTTAGCAGCACATATGCTACCGTTGGCATGATAATGATCCCTGCATTGTGTAGAACTTCAAACATGAGGGTGGGGGAAGTTAATAAAAATCAAAAGTATATAAAAGTACCTAAAATTATTAATACTTATAAATTCATAAATTTATTCCTTAAGTCAAATTATTTTTTTAAATGAAATATATTGACATTCAAATTTCATAGAGAAAAATTTTTAATTTTCCAACAGATTTTTTTCTAATATAACTACCTAACAGAGACAGGTTGTGGGTTGTTCACAGTCTCCTATATTCGTGTATGAGTGGGATTAACACCCTTTTTACCATTGTAATCACTGACATAAGCCAGATGCAGGCTTATATATGTTTCGATGAGCAAGAAAAGTTTACCACTTTTCTTCACTCGGTAGCATAAAAACACAATGATGTGCTTCCTACCTTTTGGAGGAGCATCACGTGGGTTAGTTTATGAATTTCCATGTGAATGTACCTGTTTTGAATGAGTTTAGTTGAGTTTCATCCACTTGTTCATTCACTCAGCATAGGAGAATTTAATGTCTACTATGTGTCAAGCATGACCTGGAAATACAGAGACGAGAAACACAGTTTCTGTCCTCAAAAATGTCGCAGGTCAATTCACCAAGTGTAGTGATTGAGGTTAGCACATGGAGATATGGGCATGTTTAAGAAACCAGATTCAGTGGGGTTGGGGATGTGGTCAGCAAAGTCATCCTAGGGTCCCCAGTGCCGGTGCTGGGTCTTGATGGATGAGAAGAAGGTATTCAAGTTTAAGAGCCTTGGTGAAGTATTGGAGGAGTGTCAGGAAGAAGAGCATCATGCAAAGATGTAGCTATACATCCAAAGCAGAGAGATGCGAAGCAGCAAGTAAGAACCAGGGAGGAAGGACATATAATGCAGTGTGGTCAAGGGCCTGCAGACTAGGAGAATGGTTCAAGGTGAAACTAGAGAGGAAAGCAAAAGACAATTCAAGAAGGCTTGTGTGTGTCAAACTAAGAAACGTGAACTTACCTTGGGAACTTTGAGGAGCTACTGGAATATTTTATGGAAGGATCTGATCTGGTTGGGTTGTGCTTATCATAAAGGTAGCACTGGTAGCAGTGTAGAAGAAAGGGATAAATTTGGGATGGAGGGTTAGGGACAGGAGGCAGTGGAACAAGGTAGGAGGAGGCTGAAAAAAAAAACAACCAAGTTAGAAACAATGAGAGCTTGAACCAGAAAGAAAGAGAAGAGGGGGGTGTTCAATAAAAGCTGTTGAATTTAATTGAATGAACAAAAGGAGAGCTGCCGTCAGCACTAGTCAAGGATGTACACCTCATTGAAAGGCTTTTAAAGAACGATATCTCCTAAAGATAAAATATAAAACCATCACCATGGTTACAACACACAGTCTTGTACTGGGTGATCCATATCACTGAACATATTGTTTTACCTTGAACACTTTATTTTTACACACGCTAGAGTTGTTTGGCTCGAGAGAGAGCTGCAAAAGGGATCTCAGAATGTTTGGTTCCTGTGTGGGAGATGTTAGGTGCTGTGCTAAGTGTGGAGCACTGGGCATTAACTCTTCTAATTTTGACAAAAGTCTTTTGAAGTAGTGCTCTTGTCAAAGCCATGTAAAATGTAAGGAGACTTGGACACAGAACGATTTAGTGACTTGACTGAGATCACACAGCTAGCAAGGGGAAGAACCAGAATTCCATCTTAAATCCCCATCTCTCTTTTTTTTTTTTTCACCTTCTCTCATGATGCTTTGCTGTCTTTCTCTCATGTTTTTCCACTGGCCTCCTGATTTCATGATTCTATAGCTATTATACAACCTGGATAATAAAACAGATATAAAATCTTTAAGAAGATCTTTCAAGAATCAGCATGGCAGAGTAATTATGAATGAGGGCCCTGGAGCCTGAATACCTGAGTTCATATTCTGCCTCTAGCATTTACTAGCTGTGTAATTTGGGGTTCTATGCCTCAGCTAACTCATTTATAAAATGGAAATAACAGTATCTTCATTTTAGGGTTTTGGGGAAGATTAAATAAGTTTATGTGTGAAAAACATCTATAAACACAACAGTGCCTGATGCATAGTAGGTACTTAATAAATATTATCCTTTATTATTCTTTTGTTATTATTCAGCCACTGTTTATTGAACCTAATGAAATAAAGGGTCTCTGGGTTGATACCAAAGAGGACAACTATTTTCCTCTAAGAAAGATGCCTTGAATGCCAATGGGGTAAACTTGTGTGATCTTACTCTGCATCAGAAGCTCAGCTTCATGCAATAGGAAGATCAGGAACATGGATGGTATCAGCAACCATGGCGGTTCCCCAAAGGCACTGGGAAAGGTGCTAAGACTCTCTAAGCCTAGGTTTCTTTACCTTTCAAATGATTTGTGAATATATCTTCAATAGCAATTATAAAGATTCAGACATAGAAAATAAACCTTTGTTATAGAAGTTCCAGAGCCACAAAGGATTCCAGATGTCCTCAGGTGCAATGATTTTTCACTAGGGGTTGAGGGGAGGAAATTTAAAAATGACTTGCGGAGTTTTTCAAAGCTCAGAGACTTTTCCTCCTTCTCTTTGTGTCTCCTCTACCCCCTATAGACAGCTCTCAAAATGAGCCATTGTTTCAGGTAAGAATGTTGTGGATCTCAGGTATGTCAGATAGAAACAAAGGTTGGAAAGCATTGTTTTAGCCCAACACCTTCAGCTTACAGATAAGACAGGAGACCCAGAGAGCTTTAGGAAACTGCACAAGATCGCAGAGCAAGTAAATAATAGATTCGGGGCTGGTAACCAGGTTTTCTTCAAACTTGTTTAATGTTCCACAACATTGTGTTGCCTCTCTCCTTACCATCAATCTCCCTAAAGTTTCTGAATTCAATTGCCTAAGTTTAAAGAGTAAGTTAATGTAGATAAATCATTTTTTGAACGTTTGACTGAGAACAAAAGATTAGGGCCAAATTAAAACCCTTAGAAGATTCAAGCTCTGAACTGATTATGCTGTCATGTCCTCCCTAAAGATGATTCAAAAAGAAAATCAATATCAAACCGTAATCTAAATATACGAAAATCCAAAAAAAAGTTGTAATTTCCGATGATGAATGGCTCCCGTACCTTTTTTTCAAGCATCAATGCAAAATTCTTTTAAAAAACAAATCAGGATGCTTGGATGTGTTGTTGCTCTAGGTATGTTCATACCTGTAGATCTATCTCTACCAAAGGAAAGAGACACAATGTCACTTGAACCCAGGACATAGCCTGGATATCATACATGAATTCATCCTGCCTATATTCACTTATTTCAATGTCTTTCTCTAAAAGTATAGCACACCAAAAGCATCCAGCCACAGAGCTTCTGATCAATAAATTAAACACACTACCTATTACCTTAAAAGACTTCTTTAGCCAAATTTCTGGGTAACTAATAAAGGGCCACACTCATATAGTTCATTCTCAGAGTGGCAATGTGATCAAAGAAGCATGATTCAGCAGCAAAGAAAGACACTTCAAAGAAACTCTGATTCCTAACTGCATTTCTCAGTCCCCATAAAGAGGCCAGAAGGTACTCTCAGAATCCTTTTATCCTTCTTTCACCTACTTCTTCTCTCACATACCCAACTGCTCCTGCCCCTCTTTTTCATCTAAGCTTCCTTGAAGAATTCCTATCCAGCCTTAGCTTACATACTTGTATCCTTACCCTACACATCACATCCCTACATGATCATTGCAACACAAAATCCAAGAGAAACCCCCCTGGCAAAAAAAGATTATCCTCAGAAGGTGAAGAGGGAAAGAACATTAGCAGAGAAAGAGACTCCTTTTTAGTTGACTTGGAAAGAAAACCTTGGGAGCGCTAAATCATTAATGATGTTTTGTTCCATCCTGCTGTTGCCTTCTTTCCTCTTAGATTCACAGCAAGATGTATGATGATAGGGGTTGCTTTTAATTTAGTATTAATCTTATTTGTGTTACCCCCTCAGTACCTAACACCAGATTGCTTTTAGGGAGCTCCCAATGGTTGTTCTTAACCACTTGAGGAAAAGAGGTTCTTGAAGAAATCCAGAGATTTTACACACATTTGTCCCTGATTTTGACATTGTCTTCTACGGTCAGACTACATTTTCTAATTTGTCTTTGGCAGACTTTTTCCCCATATCCTGAGGTGAAAGCCAGCAGTGACAAAGTGTAGACCATGAGAAGCTACACCCTTGACTTTGCAAAGAGTGTGAATGCATAGCTTTAAGGTATATGTTCTGGCTGCTTTGGAAGAGATTTTGGCTCCAGTCTTTGGAGCCAAAGTCTTTAGCTTTTCATACTAAGGAATACCTTACTATTGGCAATCTGTTTCTTTGACTAATAGTAAGCTGGTAAAAGTTATTCTCATTGACAGGTTGTATTGCTTAGGTCAGGGATACAAATAGCTGAACAGAGGAGCAGTAGATTCAGGGAGACTTCTGCTTAATTTCTGCATTTGGGAAGTTTATTATTTTGAAAAAAAGACCTATATTCTCATGTTTTCAACTTTGGGAAACATTTAAAGATAGATTTTGTACTGAGTTTATGGCCTGATCTCTCTATAAATTGACATGTCTTTGTAGATTTTATTCTGGAGGTTGCATATAATTCAAACTTTAATAAAACAGAATCATTATTAAGTGAATCGTTATTACATTCTTTAAAATGGAAACATGCAAATTGTTACAAAACAGAGATAATGTGTAGGGGTTGAAAGAATTTTTATTAAAAGCAATATTGTGGTCAAGTCATTAATAATGTGACAAAAACACTAATATTTATCCTCTCCTTAGGCAAAGAGAACTGGGTGCTGAGTCAGAAGACCTCAGCCCCCAAGTAGCCAGGTCATCTTGAGCAAGTCATGGTCTTTTATTTAGTCTAATAAAATTTACAGGACTAGATTCTATAATAAACTGCCCTTAGCATTCCTCCAAAACTGTGATCAGAATAAAAGTTCAAGGAATATTGTCCAATAAAATCACTGGAAGAAACTCATTGAGGGGTGGAGATGATAGAAAATGGAAAGAATCAGGCAGGAGTACTTTCGAAGTCTGTGCCATGTAGTAGCTATGTAGACTCAGATTTGGTTAATTTATTTAATCTCCAAACCTCCGCACAGGGTTCTCTCCCTTAAAACAATAATAACAAACAAACAAACCCAACTGCCATTCTTTGAGCATCTACTATGTTAGATATGTCCCACAAATATTCTTTCAGAGAAATTCTGGGGAATCTGTATTATTTATATACAAATTTAAAAACTTGAATCTCAGAGATGTTAAATAATTTGTCCCAGGCAACATAACTAGTAAGCAGCAGGTTGGGGAGTTCAAATACAGGTCTGCTTGATTCCAAAGATTATGGTCCTGTTTGGCCACCCCATTCTCCTTCTTGTAAGGAATGAAAGCAGCTCACATTTGTAAACATTTTCAGGAAGAGAAAGCCTAACACATATATAGAATCATTTCACAAGGGAGAGTGGTAATGCAAGCCACTGGATCACCTCATTGGAGCTCAGGAAAGTCATGAACTGCACAGAACACTAAGTGACCTCACAGCTGTGGGAACCAGCCACTTAAAACTTTGTAAATGCAGATTCCATAGCCTGGGGAGGGATCATCTGTTCATTGTTTTGAAGGAGGTGATGATCATTTAAGAATAGGTCAGAGGTGAGCCACCAAACAGACACTCACAGATTCCAATATCCTTAGTAGAAATTCTTTTCATTTTCTCAGTGAACAAACTCTTTTGGTCCTCTTGTACCTAAATACGATTCTGAAACTTTCAATTACAATATTATTAAGCACAGAGAATAGTATCCTAGAACCTTGGGCTGAGTAGGGCATTTAGACATCACCTGATTCAATATTCTCATTTTGTTGATTAGGACATTGAGGTTCAGAAAGATTAAGGGACTCATCCTGACTTAAACACACAGTTAAATATATGTATTTTGGCTCAAGTGACCTAGTTACTGATATCATCCAATGCCTCCTCCCTGTGATGAGCTGACAAAATACTTGAGGACAGAGAGTGCACTATAGGCTTTGTTTTAATCTCACAGTCTTGGACACAGGACTGGATCTATGGTAGATATATAATATAAAGTAGTAGACTCAGATGGAAGACATATATCAGTGAGCGCTTCAGGTCCTCTTTTTTGAGGATAAGCAGGACAAGAAAAAACTATTGCTAAACAAGGAGGGTTACTGTCTCTGCCAAAGCATGTCAGATATGGTTATGTTCTGGTTTAGAGATTAAATGGAGCATTCCTGGGTGTCACCCTAAGAAAAAACAACCTGTATAAAGAGATTTTAACCAGATTATGTTCTTATTTTAGCTAAATGTCCTGTATCTTTCCTTTCAGTCCTTCTTTCTTTTGACACCAGAATGATTCTGTCACCCGTAGTATTTATCCAATCAGAATATTTTTATCTCTGATCTGATATCCAGAAATGCTTTTTGTTCCTAAACCCATGTTGTCATAAAGTGCAGATGCTTCACTCTGCCCTGCAGCATCTGGCTATTGCTTTGTTTCTGATTTGACTTCCACAACTTACTCCAGCCCTGCTTTGCAGACTAGCCAAGGGGGTGGGGGAGGGCAGCCTTTGTCCCAGGCTGAGCAGTTGAGAAGACTGTAATTAGAAGGGAGTTATCTCTTCTATTAAAACAAACAAACAAACAAACAGCAAGGAACAACCCAGTAAACTCACCAGAAGGACAGGAATACAAGTAGGGGTGGTATTTTTCATTAGTTTATTTAATAAATATTTACTAACCCACACAATTATTGTTAGTGATATGTTGGTGGGATTGATAAGAAAGTCCTGTCTCCTCAAGGAGCTCAAAGTAGAGTAAGCAAACAACCACTGTGGCAGGGATTGACTAGATGTTCAGCAATCTTATTTCTGTTCCACGAAACTCAGGAAAACTACACATCTCTGCTTCCTTTATACTCTTGAGTTAGGACCATGTGGCTAGTTCTGGCTAATGAAATGTTGACAGACATGATTTTTAGGCCTGGTCTTAAAATATAGCATTCTCTTTACAGTTTATGTATCTGATCATGTGGTGATGTGATCACATGATCATATGATGATGAACTCACATGATAGGAGTTACTTGGATCCCTGAGTCATTTCTTGGAAGTGAGCTACCCAAGAGGGCCACCCAATTTTATTGGATTGTCACTTGAGTGAGAAGGAAAACTTTGCTGTGTTAAACCACTGGAATTTGGTTTATTTGTTACTGCAGCATAATCTATACTACACATGATTATAAAACAATGGAATTGCTTACCATTGAATTTTTTCCACAATATTATGCTGTCATCAAGAGATCACCTCTGTTATCCTGGGGAATTACTGGATGCTTTTTATAAGAAGAGATGTGCTCGATGATTTGTGATGACCTAGAGGGGTGGGATAGGGAGGGTGGGAGGGAGGCTCAAGAGGGAGGGGATATGGGGATATATGTATACACATAGCTGATTCACTTTGTTATACAGCAGAAACTAACACAACATTGTAAAGCAATTATACTCCAATAAAGATGTAAAAGAAAAAAATTGAAAAATAAAAAAAAAGAAGAGATATGTAAGATAAGTTTTTTTTTTTTTTTTTAGGCCGCACAGCATGGCATGTGGGATCTTAGTTCCCTGACCAGGGATTGAACCCGTGCCCCCTGCAATGGAAGCACAGAGTGGAAGCACTTAACCGCTGGACCAGAAGGGAAGAACCTAAGGTAAGTTTTAAAAGATTTGATTCCCTTCCATTTTCACCTTTCTTTTTTGAATTTTCCCTTTATGTATCCGAGTTCCTCTAATTGAAAAAGAAAGAGGAATTTTCAAACTAGGAAAATATTGCATGTGAATTAATGTTTTGGCCTTGTGTCAAGAATGAATTCAGGAAGTCTAAGAGTCCACTTTCATGTGGAAGGAAATTAGGTGATAATTATTACGTGGAGACAAAGATCTGAAAAGGAATGGCATCAGCTAGAACACCTCTGGAAATTATATCTGTTCTTTGGAGCTGGAGTAAAGTTAGGGTAAAAAACCTGTGCTTCAGAAATTTTAAAAATTTGCTCTGAGTCTTATGTGTTTTCCTTAAGAATGTTTATACACAAGGAACAGTTTTAAGTGCACTGGCAACTGGACTCGCTTGATTGGAGCAGACCTCCTGTTATAGCAGTTGGATGGTGCAAGATGGGTCTAGTTTGAATTACTTATTTATTTTTTGAATATAATAAGCCCTGATATTCCAGTTCTAAGCACTTTTCAAATATTAACTTACTTAATACTCGTAAATACCCTATGAAGTATTTGTTAGTATAATTCTCACATTGAAGATGAGGAAACTGAGGTATAGAGAGTTTAAGATTACACATTTCCCAAGATTACACATCTAGTAAGTGATGGAACCAGGATGTGAACCCAGGTTTTCTGGCTCTAGATCCCAAACATGTCACTGCTTTGCTATGATGAATTGCTTTTGCTAATTAATAATAGCACCAACCAACATCCACCATTTATTGAGCTTACTAAATGCCAGGCACTGTTCTAAATTAACTACATGTATTGTCTTTTTAATGCTCAAAACCATACTCTGAGTAGGCAGTACTATTACTGTCACCATACAGATACGGAAACAGGAAGCAAAAGAGAAAAAACCAGGATGTGTTTAGTGACAAGGAGAGGCAGAAGCTGTGCTGGAATTCAGGCAGACTTGAGTCCAGAGCCTGAGTACTTTGCTGCTACAACACATATCCTTTCCATTTCAATAGTTGGGGTGCAGGATTTTTCTGGCTTTGGATGCCAGAAAATTCCCTTGAAACCAAGAACCAGGAATCTTCTGCTCTTTCCTCTTTCTCCTTCTAGGTTGGTTAGAAAAGGGTTAAGTCTTCGATATTTTCTTGGTTTAGAGTAATTTTCTCTCTTTCCTCACTCATTGCACCTCTTGACAATTACTGGATTATCAATACAAGTCCAACTGAAAAACCAGATTTTCAGTGAAAGCATTTTCATTCCCTTAAGTTATAACAATGGATTTCCTTTTTCTCTGATGTCTCATTGGAAATATAACATTGAGAAATTATCAACAATATATTCTTATGGATGCTTTACTAGAACGAATTTTTAATGGCAACATGACATCTCCTTTATTTTTTGCTTTGTTGTCTTGTTTTCTGGGTTTTAGCTCTAGCCACAGGAGACAATTTTAAACAGCTGGCACTGCATAGTAAACATTTGATAATATGTACAAAACAGAAGACTCTGGTACTCTGGTGATAACTTTTAACCTAGAGATAAGAAGAAAATATTAGAAGTATTATGCACGTAAAATTGGTTAAAATTAAGTTATTGCAGATGGGACATTCATTATGCTGCAGTATAGAAAATACTTTTTTCCTTAGAAATTAGTAATTGCGTATATCAATTTTTGGGTTAATTTTACCACATTTTCTTCCTGGAATTTAATAAGAATCTTTGAAACATACATAGCCTCATCACATATGATAATTGCCTAAAATAAACTAAAGTCAACGACAGAACAACACACACAATGAAAACAATTCAAAACACAGCTTACTTTTAAAGAGAACTTGTAGAAACGTCTATGGAACCATTACTCTCATTATAACTCTGAATAATTCATTCAGCCTCTCCCAGCCTGTTTTTTATTCTGTAAAAAGGAGGAAATCATACCCATTTAACAAAGATTAGATGGAATTATTTATATGAAAATATTAAGCACAGTGCATGACAAAGTAGAAGCTGTATTCAACTTCCCTCATTCCCTCCTTCTTCATTTCCTCCCATTCTCCCATCTTCCCCCTTTTTCTTCTTTTCTTCTTCTCTGCGCTTTCAAGAAGTCTTCAGCGCACACTGAACAACGAGGAGAAAGTGAAATGAGGCTTGTTTAGACAAGACTGGAATTATATTGCAAAGTGGACTTCTTAAACGGTGATGCTCCTTAGCTGCTTCAGCACCAGGAGGAAGAGTGAGATCTCACAGAGGAAGCAACACAGTGCCCAGGGTTCTGTGCGATAGTGGGTTTATTCTCAGCCTAGACTCCCAACACGAAGTAACTTTACTTGGCAAAGAAGATTAAGGCATCCTTCTTCTAACCATAGCAGATATACTAATACTGATAATGCCAGAAGGAAAGAAAGATTGAAATAATGTAGCTGGCTAAGATTAATGAGGTAGAGTACTGGATCCAAAAGCCATTTTTGTTAATAAGTAAAGCAGATAATCAGCAGTAAGTACTACATACTGGAAGGTGGCAAATCCTTCCACAGAAATAGTTTAATGAAGACTCAGACCTCAAAAACTACTTTGAACAAGCACATAATCAAAATCATGGACTTTCTGTCTTCAATAATAACTAAAGGAAAGTGTGGACACCCTGGCAAATGACAGTGTGGACAATAAGATCAATCCTGCACCAGAAGTGCTGCCTTAGCCCCTATATTAGTTTTCTGTTGCTGTGTAACAAGTAACCACAGATTGGTTGCTTAAAACAACACACATTTATTATCTTGAAGTTTCCATGGGGTCAAGAGTCTGGGCACAGCTTAGCTGGGTCTTTTGCTCAGTCTCACAAGGCTCCAATCAAGGTATGTCAGGCTGTATTCTCATACAGAGGCCTGACGGGGGAAGAATCTTCTCATCTCATTTATGTTGTTGGCAGAATTCACTTCTTTGTGGCTTATGACTAAGACCCCATTTTTTGCTGTGTGTAGGATGGAGACTGCCCATGTGGACTTCCTCAACATGGCTGCTTACTTCCTCAAGCTAGCAAGAAGAGTCTCTCCCCTGAGGAAGGACCCAGTCTCTCTTATTAGGACTCTTACCTGATTAAGTCAGACCCACCCAGATAATTTCCCTTTTGATTAACTCCAAATAACTTATCTGGGACTTTAATTACATCTGCAAATCCTTTCACCTTTGCCGTATAATATCACTTAATCAAGGGAGTGACATAGTCCCTTTGACTATAGTCCTTTGGTTAGAGGCACGTGGCAGGTCCCACCCATACCCAAAGAGAAGGGATATGATTTCCAGGGGGCAGGAAACAGAATCTGTCATAGGATCTGTCCACTACAGCCAAATTGGTTGAGGTTTATTGCTGGTTAAGAGCAATTAGGGATAGGCATAAGAATTCTTATATTCTCTTCACATTTGTGTAACTTCATTCAATAAACTATATAACTTATGTAATTTCACTCAACAAACTGTGTCTGGTACAAAATGTAGTATAGGCTTGATCATTACCAATTAACCCTTTCTCATCTTTACATAGACTTAAGTTAATGGAACCCCTCAAGGATCTGTGTGTATTTATTTATTGATTCATTCAACAAATGCTTGATGATCATCAACTATGATCTAGACGTTATTTAGGTGCTGGGGGTATTACAGCAAACAAAAAGATTTAAAATAATCCATACCTTCATGAACTGTATATGTCAGTGAAGCAGATATACAATAAGCAAGATGAGTTAGTAAAATATACATTATGTTTAGTAGTGGAAAGTGCTAAGAAAAGAGATTGGGTGGGTTGATATTTTCAAAAGTTTGGGCAGGGAAGGTATCTCTAAGAAGGTAACATGTGAATAAAGACATGAAGAAATAAGGGTAGAAGTCCTGTGAGCATTTGAGGGATGAGCATTCCAAGCAGGGGGAAGAAGTGCAAGGCTGTGATATTGAAAATGTGCCCCGTGGGTTTGCGGCACAACAAAGGGGTTGCAATGGCTGCAGCTGAGAGAGCCAGGGAAACATTCAGGTGTTGGAGTGAGAGAGGAAAAGGGAGACCGAATCAAGCAGGGTTCTGTAGATCTTTGTAAGAAATCTGTTGTTTACTCTGGGATGGGAGCCATTGGAGCATTTTGAACAGAGCAGGGACTTGATCTGACCTGTGTTTTAACAGGGTCACTCTGGCAGCTGTGTTGAGAATAGACTGAGGGTATCAAGAGTGAAACAGGGAAACCATTAAGTAGACTACAGTAGTACAATGATTCAGGTGAGAGATGATGGTGGTTTGAACCAGCGATGGAGGTCGTGAAAATGGATTCATCTGAAAGTAAAACTGAAAAAATTTGCCAACACTTCACATGTAGGTTGAAAGAGAAGGGCAGAAGTCCAGGATGACTGTCTATATCCACATCTGTATGTGTATTTATAGCTTACCACTTATCTAACTACTATACATCCTATGTGAATGAGTGTATATACATTTGTGTATACTATGGGGATGCATTGAGCTTACGCTAATTCAGTTGTGTTTGGTAAAATAAAGAAACCCTGTAGAATGAAATTTTGTGAACATATTCCTTACATACATTACATACATTATTAAATACATTACACATTCACATACACATGTTACTTCGTTGAGTTAAATACACAAAACAGTGTAAACTGTGCTTTATGGGCAATTTAAGAGATTTATCAAGCATAATTTTTATTACCTGCAATTTTCACCTTTCAAATCGATCTTAGAGTCCTGCTCCTGAGAGAGAATTTCCTTTGTTTTGAACTGAGTGACCCTTCCTTGATTTTAGCATCCACAGTTCTGGTGCCCAGGACTTAACATGTAGTTGAGCAGCATTTCTTTGAGTATTCTGTCTTCCTGGGGCTTGCTTAGCCCCTCTGTGTGTACTGCTGAGCTGAGTTGGGATGGAAGGATAATATTCATCAAGCGGAAGGGCCTGCTTTCGAGAACAGGAATCTGGGCAGGTGTTCTGAGGTTTTTGCTAGGACCCTAGCACAGAGTTCTGTGTCATTGTTACCAATTAGCTTTTTGTAATAAAATTTGAGAGTTTCACTGTTTCAGCAGTTGTCTTTTTAAAATCTCTGTCTCTCTCTAGTGTTGGTTTTCTATTGCTGCTGCAACAATTTGCCATATACATACTTAGAGGCTTAAAACAACACAAATTTATTAGCTTAAAGTTTTATTGGTCAGAATTCCATCACCCGTCTTACTGAGCTACAATCAAGGTGCTGGCTGGGCTGCATTTCTTTCTGGAGGTTCTAGGGGACAACCTGTTTCTTTACTCATTCAGGTTGTGGGCATAGTCCCATTCCTTGCAGTCGTGCAACTGAGATCCTGTTTTTTTGCTGGCTGTTAGCTGGGGGTGGTTCCCTGTTTTTAGAAGCCATCATGTTCCTTGGCTTGTGGCCCTTTCGTCCATCTTCAAAGCCAGCAACAGCAGGTTTAGTCCTTCTCACACCACATCTCTAACCCAGCGTGGAAAGGGTCTCCAAGCTTAAGGACTTGTGTGATTAGATAGTACCTACCTGAATAGTCCAGGAAAATCTTACCATTTTAGTGATCAGCTGATAAGCCACCGTAATTTTATCTGCAACTGAACAGATAAAATCATGTAACATGATTTTGCCATATAACATATTCACAAATTTGGGGACTAAGACGTGGACATCTTGGGGGGCTGTTATTCTTTCTATCCCCACCACACACACAACTGGCTCACATTGATTTTTTGTCTCTTTCTCCCTTAACTATTAAAATTATTAATTTCATAAACCAATTCTTAATTTAAAATATGGATGAAACTCTTAGCCAGGAGCTGTTAAAGTGAATTCCTGCTTTGGTACAGTCTCAGTTTCCTTTGATTATTATTCTGGATTGTTATCATTGTAATTTACATAAGCTTTTCGTGAACTGGCCACTAATTATATCAGGAATTACATCCTATTGTAAAAAATGTGAACTGTCTTCTTTCTGTAGTGTTGTAGTTTTGAGAGTGTAAAAATAAATTCTAGGTTAAGTGCTATCTCAAATCATTAAAAACATAAACAATCCAAAGGTGCTTCCTGGCTCACACTGGCAACCGTTCTTCCAAGTTTATCGTGGTTGAGATTTTGCTTTTCAAACTATTTCATGCCTATTTTCGTGTTCACTTTGACCACATCACTTCCCCTGTTTAGAGCTCTAAATCAACTTTGAATTGCAAATTGCATTCTATCTACTGACTGAGTTAAAGTGCTTACTCAATTCCTTAGAAAAAAATGTTTCTTTGAACTGCTCAAACCCTAGTAATCTTTGGCCAATACCCACCATAATTAGAAAGTCTATATATTATGCTTGATTTTCATGTTCACTCAAGATAGTGATCAGTAATGTTTTGGGGGTGGTACCATGTGCCATGTATTTTGCATGCACTCTCTGCTTAAATTCCCATAACATCACTACAGGGGTATGTGCTATTGTTAACTCTGTTTTACAGACAAAGAAATAAAAACAAGGGGGGTGAAGTCACTTGTCCAAGGCCATATAGTTGTGAAGTGTCAGCACTGAAAGTTTAGCTGACTGACAAGAATGTCTCTGCCCTTAATCATTAAGCTGTAAATGCCCCATGAAATGTACTCCCTTTTAAAGTGGCTATTTTACTGTTAGTATGAGGGCATGTGTGGATCAAATATCACTATTGCTTTACTGACAGGAAATTGAGTATTATAGTTGCCCTAGTCAGATGTCTAATAGTCATAATTGCATCCTTCTATTTCCTCCTTCTATAAAAGCTGTATCATGGCAGGTAACCAATTTTTATAGATTACCATAGCCTATACTTTTTGTTTCAGCTAATAGGGTTTATTTTTTTCACCTGTTAGACCACACTTTAGAGTGTCTCCTATGGTTGATTAGGGAAAAATGTTTCTCTATTGCCTCCTCAAAATTAGGGATGGCTCTGGGAAATATTTAAGAAGATATATAAATTTAATATGTAAGACAGGCCTTTTTATACTCAAATAAAAATAATCATCTGTGCCACATTCTGGTGTTAGCATCATAGAATACATTTATTTGGAGCCAATTTTAAAGCTGAAGGTATCAAAGAAAGTGATAAGAATAAAAAAATGAGTTCATTTGATTTCCCAAGATTCTTTAGGTAGGCTCTTCCAGTTTTCCTTTATTCTGCAGGTCTTTTCAGCCAAAAATAAGCTACAGTAACATCCTATGATCCTTCTAAACAATTCCCAGCTCCTGGAAATAGATGCCAAGGCTTTATTATATGTGCAGAAGAAGGGTAACTGGGAAACTATTACATAATTAATCTGCTAGAGGGTCCCCACCCTGGATTTCACAGTCTGGCATTCAGAGTCTCACCCCCACTCACAGGGAGATACTACAGGCCCTTGCATACCTCAGTCTAGGAGAATAAGAACTAAAAACGTATCATGGAGAAATCATGAGACATATAAGGAGAACAAGCCCTAAGAAGGAAAGGCACAAATAGAACATACATAAAAGAGGATGTAGAATTAATGGAACACATACAGCAAAGGTTTAAAGTAAACATAGTCTATGCTATCAGAGAGATAACAGAGCATGGGAAACATGAAGTAGACTAGGCAGTTATGAAGCAACAGCTGGAGGAATTGGGTTTGAATATTGTTCAAATCCAATTGGATATTCTTGGAATTGGATATTGTTAAACTAAATTACTGCATGGATATGTTGAATAATAAACTTAATATAGCTGAAGAACAAACAAGTGAACTGCACTATCAAGGCGAAGAACTCTCCTGGAAGATGTCAAGAGATGGTAAATAATGGAAAGAGTGAAAGAAAGATTAAGAGAGAGGATAGAAGTAGAAGTATCAATGGCTAGCTAAAAGGACTTTCAGAAGGAGAGCAAAGAATAAATGGAGGAGAGAAAGTAACAGAAAAAATAATGAATAAGAACTAATGAATAAGAAGAAATAATAAGAATTGGACAAAGATATAAATCCTTAGGAGCTAATAGAATTAATAAGAAAAAGCTACATTTAGACCCATTATATTGACTTTTGAGGACATAAAGGACAGCAATAGCTTCCAAATGCTTCAGCCAGGAAGAACCAGATACCTACAAAGTAAGCGATGGTATCAGTCTTTTCAACAGTAATACTGGATGCAAGAAGACAGTGATAAAATATCTCCAAATAGTTGATGGAAAATAACTTTGAACCTATGTCCATCGAACGTACTGTTTCAAGTTATCAAGCATATCAAGGTCGCACAAAGTTCACTAAACAAGAGGGCCTTAATAAATTCCAAAAACTCAATATCATTTAGAACATGAAATATGTTCTGAATTTAAGAAAATTGGAAATCAACAACAAAGCCTAAAGTTTAGACAGCATACTAAACACAGTATTCATACTATTAAATAAAAAAGAGAAAACAATGAGGGAAACTATAAAATATTTACATTAAATGGCAATGAAAACACTACATGTTAACACCTGTGGGAGGCAGATGAGAAGGAAATTAATAAATTTGAAACATTTATCAGAGAAAAAAAGAACAATTAAAATAAATTAGCTCAACATTCAAATTAAGAAGTGCGGTAAAGAGCAGCAGAGTAAATCCTAAGAAACAAGAAGAAAAGAAATAATAAAGGTAAAGGTAGAATTGAATAAAATATGATTGCATAAAGAATTAGAGAGGATACACAGCTCCTGAAACTTGTTCTTTCAAAAGATAAATAGGTAAAACAATGGCAGGACCTATAAGAACAAATGATAGGATATTTAAATAAGCAAAATGCAGAGTGAAAAGTTGGAGTAAATATACATGTAATACATAATTCATATAAATACTTTATGATGTCACTTACATGTGAAATCTAAAAAAGTCACACTTGTAGAAACAGAGTAGAATGGTGATTACTAGGGGCTGAGGGGTGGGGGAACTGGGGAGATATTTGTCAGAGTACAAACTCTTGGCTAGAAGATGAACAAGTTTTGAGGATTTAATGCACAGCAATGTGATTATAATTAGCAATACTCTATTATGTAGTTAAAAGCTGCTAAGTGAGTAGATCTTAAATATTCTCACTGCAGGAAAAAATGGTAATTTTGTGACACGATAGAGGTATTAGCTAACACTACAGTGGTGATTATATAGCAATATGAAAGTATGTTAAATCAACACATTGTATACCTTAAACTTACACGCAATGTTATATGTCAATTATATCTCAGTGAAGCTGAACAATAAAAGAATATTTTGCAAATAATACTTGAATAAATTTTAAAATAAGTAATATAAGAGATAAGTTTCTCCTCAAGTGGCAAAAAAGACAAAAATAAGGGAAAACTAGAATAACCACTAAAGTAATTGAAATGGATTTTCAAAATTTCCCTCGTCCCCAGTCCCTGATAGTTTTACATATGAATTCAATCAAGCTGTCAAGGATGAGATAATTTATTTCTTACACACATTATTGCAGAAAAAAAAAGTTAAAAGGGAAAGTTTATGCAACTTTAAGTTAATCAACTTAATAAACTATTAAGTTTATAGTCCAGTTCCACTAATGAACATAGATGTGAATATCCAAAAGAACATATTAGCTAAGCAAATACAGCAGGTCATAAAAATTGTATTATAATGTAATTGTATCTGTCCCCAAAATGCCAGGATGATTCAACTCTGAATAAAATCTATCATCTTGACAGGTGTAGACAGAGAAGTGGATAAATGTCAACAATTATTCATGCTTAAAATGGTTAGAAAACAAGCAATAGAAATTGACTTATTTAACTTAAAAAAAGACTATTAAAAAATAACCCTATCTATACATAAAATAGATAACTAATAAGGACCTACTGTATAGCACAAGAAACTCTACTCAATACTCTGTAATGGCTTATATGGGAAAAGAATCTAAAAAAGAGTGGATATATGTATATGTATAACTGATTTACTTTGCTGTACCTGAAACTAACACAACATTGTAAATTATACTCCAATAAAAATTACAAAAACACCCTATAGGGAATAGGATTTCCTATTTAATGGAGATCATTAGCCACATTACCTTTAATGCAGGGAACAAGATAGCGATTCCCATTCTTTCTGCTACTATTCAACCAGTTCCTACAGGCAGGTAATCAAGTCATCCTGGTTTGCCCAGGATTTTCCCAGATTTAGCACTACAACCTAGGAAACTCCTCGGTCCCGAGAAACCTGAGTGGTTTGGCTGGACAGTTATAGTATTAAAAGTGAAGTAGCTCAGTCCTAGAAACCTTCTCAGACACAGGCAAACCTGGACAATTGGTCAACCGTCTTGACCAAAGCAATAACACAAGAAAAAGATACATGAAATATAAAGATTGGAAAGAAAGATATAGAATTTTTATTATTTAAAAAGATATTATTTGCATACAAAACTCAAAAGATTATCAAAGTGCTAAAACCAAGAAAATAATGCAAAAAAATTCTGGATCTAAAATCAGCAATAAAAATCAGTGGGACTCATCAATAAATAACTAGAAATGTAGACTAATACCATTTATAAAAGCAACAAAAACTGTGAAGTATCTAGGGATTGTCTAACGAAGTGTACAAAAAAGATTATGGAGAAAATGTTAAAGTTACTTTAAAGTACCTATAAAAAGAATCAAATGGTGAAACACGCCATGTTCATGAAGAAGGTGATTTTTCATTTTCAACATATAAATTCCCTTCAAATTAATCAGTAAATGCAAGGCAATTCTAATCAAAATTCTTGCATATTTTTTGGGGGAGGGATGACTTGGAAAATTAAAATTTTACACAGAAGAATAAATTCCTCAAATGGTAAGATGATTTTGAAAAATAAAGAAAAAATAGACAGGGAGAGAGGGGGAGACCAGTCCCACATTTTAAGATAACATACAAAATTTACACTAACGGAGCTTTTGGGTTCAAGATGGCGGAGTAGAAGGACGTGCGCTCACTGCCTCTTGCAAGAGCACCAGAATCACAACTAGCTGCTGAACAATCATCGGCAGGAAGACACTGGAATTCACCAAAAAGGATAACCCACATCCCCAAAAAAGGAGAAGCTGCAATGAGACGGTAGGAGGGGTGCAATCACAATAAAATCAAATCCCATTACTGCTGAGTGGGTGACTCACAAACTGGAGAACACTTATACCACAGAAGTCCACCCACTGGAGTGAAGGTTCTGAGCCCCATGTCAGGCTTCCCAACATGTGGGTCTGGCAACGGGAGGAGGAATTCTTAGAGAATCAGACTTTGAAGTCTAGTGGGATTTGGTTGCAGGACTTCTACAGCACTGGGGGAAACAGAGACTCCACACTTGGAGGGCACACACAAAGTAGTGTGCACACTGGGACACAAGGAAGGGAGCAGTGACCCCATAGGAGACTGAACCAGACCTACCTGCTAGTGTTGGAGGGTCTCCTGCAGAGGTGGGGGGTGGCTATGGCTCACTGTGGGGACAAGGATACTGGCAGCAGAAGTTCTGGGAAATACTCTTGGCATGAGCCCTCCCAGAGTTCGCCATTAGCCCCACCAAAGAGCCGGGTAGGCTCCAGTGCTGGGTCACCTCAGGCCAAACAACCAACAGGGAGGGAACCTAGCCCCACCCATCAGCAGACAAGCGGTTTAAAGTTTTACTGAGCTCTGCCCATCAGAGCAACACCCACCTCTACCCATCACCAGTCCCTCCCATCAGGAAACTTGCACAAGCCACTTAGATAGCCTCAACCATGAGAGGGCAGACAGCAGAAGCAAGAAGAATTACAATTCTGCAGCCTGTGGAAGGAAAACCACATTCACAGAAAGTTAGACAAAATGAAAATGCAGAGGACTATGTACCAGATGAAGGAACAAGATAAAACCCCAGAAAAACAACTAAATGAAGTGGAGATAGGCAACCTTCCAGAAAAAGAATTCAGAATAATGATAGTGAAGATGATCCAGGACCTCGGAAAAAGAATGGAGGCAAAGATCAAGAAGATGCAAGAGATGTTTAACAAAGACCTAGAAGAATTAAAGAACAAACACCTAGAAGAATTAAAGAACAAAAAAACAGAGATGAGCAGTATAATAACTGAAATGGAGAATACACTAGAAGGAATCAATAGCAGAATAACTGAGGCAGAAGAATGGATAAGTGACCTGGAACTCAGAATGGTGGAACTCACTGCCATGGAACAGAATAAAGAAAAAAGAATGAAAAGAAATGAAGACAACTCTGGGACAATACTAAACGCAACAACATTAGCATTATAGGGGTCCCAGAAGGAGAAGAGAGAGAGAAAGGACCAGAGAAAATATTTGAAGAGATTATAGTCGAAAATTTCCCTAACATGGGAAAGGAAATAGCCACCCAAGTCCAGGAAGCACAGAGAGTCCCAGGCAGAATAAACCCAAGGAGAAACACACCGAGACACATAGGAATCAAATTGACAAAAATTAAAGACAAAGAAAAATTATTGAAAGCATCAAGGGAAAAATGACAAATAACATACATGGGAACTCCCATACGGTTAGCAGCTGATTTCTCAGCAGAAACTCTACAGACCCGAAGGGAGTGGCATGATATATTTAAAGTGATGAAAGGGAAGAACCTACAACCAAGATGACTCTGTCCCGCAAGGATCTCATTCAGATTCGACGGAGAAATCAAAACCTTTACAGACAAGCAAAAGCTAAGAGAATTCAGCACCACCAAAGCAGCTCTACAACAAATGCTAAAGGAACTGCTCTAAGTGGGAAACACAAGAGAAGAAAAAGACCTACAAAACAAACCCTTAACAATTAAGAAAATGGTAATAGGAATATACATCTCGATAATTACCTTAAATGTGAATGGATTCCAACCAAAAGACACAGGCTCACTGAATGGATACAAAAACAAGACCCATATGTATGCTGTCTACAGGAGACCCACTTCAGACCTAGGGACACATACAGACTGAAAGTGAAGGGATGGAAAAAGGTATTCCATGCAAATGGAAATCAAAAGAAAGCTGGAGTAGCAATACTCATATCAGATAAAATAGACTTTAAAATAAAGACTGTTACAAGAGATAATGAGGGACAATAGATAATGATCAAAGGATCAATCCAAGAAGAAGATTTAACAATTACAAATGTTTATGCACCCAACATAGGAGCACCTCAATACATAAGGCAACTGCTAACAGCTATAAAAGAGGAAATCGACAGTAACACAATAATAGTGGGGGACTTTAACACCTCACTTACACCAATGGACAGATCATCCAGACAGAAAATTAATAAGGAAACACAAGCTTTAAATGACACAATAGACCAGATAGATTTAATGGATATTTATAGGACATTCCATCCAAAAAGAGCTGATTACACTTTCTTCTCAAGTGCACACAGCACATTCTCCAGGATAGATTACATCTTGGGTCACAGATCAAGCCTCAGTAAATTTAAGAAAATTGAAATCATATCAAGCCCCTTTCCGACCACAACACTATGAGATTAGAAATCAATTACAGGGAATAAAACATAAAAACACCAACACATGGATGTTAAACAGTACATTATTAAATAACCAAGAGATCACTGAAGAAATCAAAGAGGAAATAAAAAAATACCTAGAGACAAATGATAATGAAAACATGATGATCCAAAACCTATGGGATGCAGCAGAAGCAGTTCTAAGAGGGAAGTTTACAGCAATACAATCCTACCTCAAGAAACAAGAAAAATCTCAAATAAACAATCTAACCTTACACTTAAAGGAACTAGAGAAAGAAGAACAAACAAAGCCCTAAGTTAGTAGAAGGAAAGAAATCATAAACATCAGAGCAGAAATAAATGAAATAGAAACAAAGAAAACAATAGCAAAGATAAAAAAAACTAAAAGATGGTTCTTTGAGAAGATAAACAAAATTGATAAACCTTTAGCCAGACTCATCAAGAAAAAGAGGGAGAGGACTCAATAAAATTAGAAATGAAAAAGGAGAAGTTGAAATGGACACAGCAGAAATACAAAGCATCATAAGAGACTACTACAAGCAACTCTATGCCAATAAAATGGACAACCTGGAAGAAATGGATAAATTCTTAGACAGGTATAAGCTTGCAAGACTGGACCAGGAAGAAATAGAAAATATGAACAGACCAATCACAAGTAATGAAATTGAAACTGTGATTAAAAATCTTCCAACAAACAAAAGTCCAGGACCAGATGGCTTCACAGGTGAATTCTATCAAACATTTAGAGAAGAGCTAACACCCGTTCTTCTCAAACTCTTCCACAAAATTGCAGTGGAAGGAACACTCCCAAACTCATTCTATAAGGCCACCATCACCCTGATACTGAAACCAAAGATACTACAAAAAAAGAAAATTACAGACCAATATCACTGATGAACATACATGCAAAAATCCTCAACAAAATACTAGTAAACAGAATCCAACAGCACATTAAAAGGATCATACACCATGATCAAGTGGGATTTATCCCAGGGATACAAGGATTCTTCAATATACGCAAATCAATCAATGTGATACACCATATTAACAAACTGAAGAATAAAAACCTTATGATCATCTCAATAGACACAGAAAAAGCTTTTGACAAAATTCAACACCCATTTATGATAAAAACTCTCCAGAAAGTGGGCATAGAGGGAACTTACCTCAACATAATAAAGGCCATATATGACAAACCCACAGCAAACATCATTCTCAATGGTGAAAAACTAAAACCATTTCCTCTAAGATCAGGAACAAAACAAGGATGTCCACTCTCTCCACTATTATTCAACATAGTTTTGGAAGTCCTAGCCACAGCAATCAGAGGAGAAAAAGAAATAAAAGAAATAGAAATTGGAAAAGAAGAAGTAAAACAGTCATTGTTTGCAGATGACATGATACTATACATAGAGAATCCTAAAGATGCCACCAGAAAACTACTAGAGCTAATCAATGAATCTGGTAAAGTTGCAGGATACAAAATTAATGCACAGAAATCTCTTGCATTCCTATACACTAACAAAGAAAGATCAGAAAGATAAGGAAACAATCCCATTCACAATTGCAACAAAAAGAATAAAATACCTAGGAATAAACCTACCTGAGGAGGTAAAAGACTCGTACTCAGAAAACTATAAGACACTGATGAAAGAAATCAAAGATAACACAAACAGATGGAGTGATATACCATGTTCTTGGATTGGAAGAATCAATATTGTGAAAATGACTATACTACCCAAAGCAATCTACAGATTCAATGCAATCCCTATCAAATTACCAATGGCATTTTTCACAGAACTAGAACAAAACATCTTAAAATTTGTATGGAGACACAAAAGACCCCGAATAGCCAAAGCAGTCTTGAGGGAAAAAAACGGAGCTGGAGGAATCAGGTTCCCTCACTTCAGAGTATACTACAAGGCCACAGTAATCAAGACAATATGGTACTGACACAAAAACAGAAATATAGATCAATGGAGCAGGATAGAAAGCCCAGAGATAAACCCTGGCACCTATGGTCAGCTAATCTATGACCAAGAGGCAAGAATATACAGTGGAGAAAAGGCAGTCTCTTCAATAAGTGGTGCTGGGAAAACTGGACAGCTACATGTAAAAGAATGAAATTAGAACACTCCCTAACACCATACACAAAAATAAATTCAAAATGTATTAGACACCTAAATGTAAGACCGGACACTATAAAACCCTTAGAGGAAAACATAGGAAGAACACCCTTTGACATAAATCCCAGCAAGATCTTTTTTGATCCACCTCCTAGAGTAATGGAAATAAAAACAAAAATAAACAAATGGTACCTAGTGAAACTTAAAAGCTTTTGCAAAGCAATGGAAACTACAAACAAGAAGAAAGTACAGCCCTCAGAATGGGAGAAAATATTTGCAAATGAATCAACGGACAAAGGATTAATCTCCAAAATATATAAACAGGTCATGCATCTCAATATAAAGGAAACAAACAGCCCAATCCAAAAATGGGCAGAAGACCTAAATAGACATTTCTCCAAAGAAGACATACAGATGGCCAAGAAGCACATGAAAAGCTGCTCAATATCACTAATTATTAGAGAAATGCAAATCAATACTACAATGCGGTATCACCTCACACTAGTTAGAATGGGCATCATCAGAAAATCTACAAACAACAAATGCTGGAGAGGGTCTGGAGAAAAGGGAACCCTCTTGCACTGTTGGTGGGAATGTAAATTGATACAGCCACTATGGAGAACAGTATGGAGGTTCCTTTAAAAACTAAAAATAGAATTACCATATGACCCAGCAATCCCACTGCTGGACATATAACCAGAGAAAACCATAATTCAAAAAGACACATGCACCCCAATGTTCATTGCAGCACTATTTACAGTAGCCAGGTCATGGAAGCAACGTACATGCCCATCGACAGACGAATGGATAAGGAAGACGTGGTTCATATATACAATCGAATATTATTACTCAGCCGTAAATAGGAATGAAATTGGGTCATTTGTACAGACATGGATGGATCTAGAGACTGTCATACAGAGTGAAGTAAGTTAGAAAAACAAATATCGTATATTAACGCATATATGTGGAACCTAGAAAAATGGTACAGATGAACCGGTTTGCAGGGCAGAAATAGAGACACAGATGTAGAGAACAAACGTATGGACATCAAGGGGAGAAAGTGGTGGGGAGGGTGGTGGTGGGATGAACTGGGAGATTGGGATTGACATATGTACACTAATACGTATAAAATAGATAACTTATAAAAACCTGCTGTATAAAAAATAAAATAAAATTCAAAAAAAAATTACACTAACAAAATAATGTAGTAGTACAGTGACAGACAAGTAGTCAAAAGAAACAAAACAGACAGCCCAGAGACAAGCTCACGTTTAAATAATTGGTAACTAATAGTAATGGAAATACAAATATATAGAGAATTGATGAGATAATTGACTATGCTATAGGAAAAAAATTAGGTTGATTTGCTGTCCTCTACCAAATAAATTTTTTTTTTTTCCGAATGCAACACTGAGGATTGTTATTGCTCCAGAGACTCAACTGTCCAGGTACACTAACCCTCCTCATATGGACAGTTCTCCTCACATGTTCAAGGTGGAATCAAAAGTAAGTGGTTTTTGACTTTCCAATTTATGCCAGTTACCTAAATAGCCATATATTTGAACAGCAGCATAATTATTGAATTAAAAATTAGATAGAGGGCACACATATTAAATTGGTGAAAATCCATAAAACTGTCAATACCAATTGCTAATGAGAACACAAAGCTACAAGAACTCTGTTAATTGCTAGTGGGAATGCAAAATCGTACAGTCACTTTAGAAGACAGTACAGCAGTTTCCTACAGAGCAACACGCAGTCTGATGATATGATCGAGGTTAAGCAACCATATGTCTAGATATTTGACCAAGTGATTTGAAAACTTATGTCCACACAGAAACCTGCATGTGAATGTTTACAGCTGCTTTAGCCATAATCATCAGAAACTGGAAACAACTGAGATGTCCTTCATAGGTAAACAGATAAAAAGATTGTGATACATTCATACGAAAGAGTAGTATTCCATGATAAGAAATGAAGTAGTAACAATTAGATACGAATGAATCTTAAACACATATTGCTAAGTGAAAGAAACCAGTCTGAAAAGGCTACATGCTGTGTGATTTCAGTTACATGATAATCTGGAAAGGGCAAAACTATAAAGATGGTACAAAAGATCAATGACTACTGTGAGTTTGGGGGGAGGATGGAGGGTTGAATGAGTGAAGCAAAGGGTATTTTTTAAGGTGGTGAAATTATTATATATGATACTATAATGGATACTTTACACTATGCATTTGTCAAAACCCATAGAAGTGTACTGCATATTAGTGAACCTTAACGTATACACATTTAAAAATCATTTCAGAGGTTGGGAGATTCCATGATAGAATGCAGGGTATGGCAAAATAGAAAATAGTCTAACTGTATTTCAGATTATAAAACAACCTACTGAAGGGGTAAGGAGGAAAGGTACTGACCTAGGTAACTTTAGAATTGAGTCCAGTCCATAAGATGAAAGGAAAAAGAAGTGGTACATATCACCATATTCTAGTTGATAAAGTAGTTTATGACAAGGGTACAGGTTAACAATTCTGGTACAGCTATACATTTATATTTGGAGTAAGACAATTAAGTAAATGGTGGGTGGTGGTGGCCAGATTGTTCACTATTGGAATGGGAGTTTACATATAAGCATGAGTAGGAGGCTAGCAGAATGATATATGTGGTAATGGATTAGATTTGGAACATTAGTGTAAACTTACGTTTAGCTCAATATTGATACAAATGGCTACAAATAGAAATACTTATATTGTATATACACTAGTTAGTATACACACATATTTCTTGGCTTTGTACACTAAGAAAGTCTAGAGGCAGCAACACCCCAGGAACAATGAGCACCCCTAGAACCCAGAATTTTGTTTCTAATACCATTCTTCAACAAAAGGATCCAGGACTCATTGGAGAAGTGGCTAATTCTAGTACTGAAGCAGGATATACACAAGATGAACCTGGGGCAACTCATAGTGTCAGAAAGTTAGGAAGTGCTCAAAAAACCCCACAAAAATCCACAGTCATTGGAGTATTATGTCAAAGGGATCAAGAGGCAACTGAAAGAGTTCCCAATGCCCAAAGCTGAAAACAATTTAAGCAGCAAATAAAAATTTTAAGCAGTGAAAAAAAAAAGGAATAAAAATAATTGAATTGCAATACGGGTATAAAATACATAGTTATGATTCCATACCAATATAAATAAATGATTGAATAAATAAATAAATGAGGAAGAAGAGAAAAATTCCCCATGCAGAGGAGTTCCAAAGATTTATGTAGATACTTCACCCTTATAGAGGTGGAGCATAGCTTTCCAATTCTTAAGTGTGGGTGGTGGATGGTAGCATCCTTCTAAATAGTATAATGGAAAGGGAGAAAACAAGAGTAGTTTTGAGTGGAGAAACCTAACAAATATTAACTCAGGCAGTTGATGAAGTTTAATATCAGCTGGGTGATGAAGTGGTAAGTCATGCTGATAGTGTGTACTCTTGATGTGATGAAAATGGCACTTAACTTCTGTGGTCTTAATCCCCCAAACACATAACCTCATTCTAATCAGAAAAATCATCAGACAAATTCCAACTGAAGGACATTCTACAAAGCAGCAGCTCAATACTCCTCAACACTGTCAAAGTTATCAAAAACAAGGAAAGGCTAAGAAACTGTCACAGCCAAGAGGATCTTAAGGAGACATGATGTCTAAATTTAATGTGGTGTCCTGGATGGAATCCTGAAACAGAAAAGTAACATTAAGTAAAAAAAAAAAAAAAAAAAAAAAAAAAAAGTATAAAACCAAAAAAACCAATTAAGGAAATCTGAAAAAAATGTACAAACTTTAGTTAGTGATAATATATGAATATTGGTTCATTAATTGTAACAAATGTACCATAGTAATGTAAGATGTTAATAATAGGGGAAACTGGTTGTGGTGGTATATGAGAACGCTCTGTACTGTTTTCACAATTTTCTTGAAAAGCTAAAACTATTCTAAAATAAAACATTCATTAAAATATAAAGTTAATGGTTTTCTCACCACTATCCTGAGAACTTGTACTTGTCAGCTTATGTTCACTGAGTGTGAATCCTGATGTCTTTATCCAGAAGCTTCTTTTAAAGGCTTTTCCTTTCTCTGTGGGCTATGGAGAGTTTATATTAATTTCAGAATTTCAGGGGCATGACAGCTCCCTTAAAGCTTTTGGTAAGCTATTTCCGGGAGAAAGATAAGAACCAGGGCATATGGATGGAAGTTAAAGGGAGGTAAACTTTAATTTTTTGGAAGAAAATACATACTAGTGAAAATACATACTAGAATGGGATATAGATGAAATGGCCTGCCTCAAGTTGGCTTCTCATGTCTGGAAAATTTTTAAACAGAGACCTCTTTTCAGATCTATTACGCATGGAGGTATAGATGAAATGCTGAATAAGAAGGTTAGAAGTCTTTTTTACTATGATATTCTGGGTCTCTACTGAGTTGACAATCTACTCCTGCAACCCAGCCTCACTTTTCATTCACTCATTTATTCATCCAACAGATATTTGTGAATCACCTACCAAATGGCTGATACTTCTCCAAGCCCTAGGTATATGGCATTGAACAAATAGAATTATGTCTTTCTCTAGTCCACTGAGAGCAAAGTTTTATTCTGTGGAACAGATCAGGGATGGTTCATAAAAGCCCTTTGTCAGTTAGTTTCAAAGACCACTATTATTCTCTTTAGAGAACCATCTAAAAGGAATAAAATCCTAAGAGTTATTGACTATAAACACTATGAAAATACTTCAAGGACATACTTTACTCTTATTAAATTTTTTTGGGTGGATGCAGGAGAAATCTGGTTTTGTTGGTCAGTATCTTTCTTTGCCCAACCTAGGTCATCATTCTCCCCAAGATAGATATAAGAAACTAAAAACAGCTGTGCTGAAGACAAAAATGTGTATAATTTCAAGAGAAGCGGGTCATTTAAAATTCTCATCTTCCTTGTGCCTATAAAGTATCATATAACTTAGAGAAAATCATTCCTTTTAGTTCTGTTTTGGGGCTAATAATTCTCCTTTACAAATAACCACAGATGTTCTCAAATGAAAGTGTTATATAAAGTTCAAATGAATGTAGGTATTTCAAGAGTTTTGCTTAGATATTCATTAATTTAGGGATCAAAAAAGGTCAACCCATATAAAAAAGGGAGGCAATATTTTATCCAGTGCCTACTATGTAAACTTTTTTTTTTATGATTTACTTCACTACCTACAACAACACTTGGAGACTCAAAGAGTTTAAATAATTTACTCATTTAGACTAGCTAACTGAACTGCTAAGTGGAGGAGCTAGGCATCAAGCCTACTTGGAAACCTGAGTTCTTTCCCCAAAACCAGACTTCTGGAAGTGATGAAAGACAGCAGGAACTCTATTTCACAAAGTTGCCTTGGCCTTCTAAGACAGATTTATTTATTTTCTCTACAGATATTTCTTGGAACATCTACCATGTTTCTGATGTTATACTAGATGATTGGGACACATTCCTGAATAAAATAGACATGGTTCTTGTAGTGTGGAACTTAGAGCCTGGTAGTAGAGTCAAACAGTAAACAAGTAAATAAATTTAATAAAACTATGTAACAATCAAGAGATAAGGGCTTAAGTAAGATGAACAGGTTGTTATGACAGAAATCAGTGAGGATGGGGAGAGGGTTTCACTTAAATGAATTGGTGAAAGTCCCTCTGGGCAATGGTATTTAAGCTGGTATTTAAAGATAAGCAATTGTCAGCCGTGAAAGGTCAGGGAACAGAGTATTGTAGGAATATCTGAAGGTCCAAATATGTTTGACATTTTATTCTGTAATACATTTTGAGTTAAATTTTGTTTAAGGTGTGAGGCTTAGGTTCATTTTTTTCCTATAGATAACCAGTTACTCCAGACCCATTTGAGGAAAAGATTATCTTTCCTCCATTGAATTGCTTTTGCACCAAGTCAGTTGGACTGATTTCTGGGTGTTGCATTGTATTGAATTGATCTATGTGTCTGTGCCCTCACCAATTCCACATAGTCTTGATTACTATAGCTACGTAATAAACCTTGATATTGAGTAGACTGATTCCTTCCACTTTGTTCTTTTTCAAAATTATTTTAGCAATTCTACTTCCTTTGCCTTTCCATATACATTTTTGAATAATCTTGTCTATATCTACAAAAAATACTGCTGGAATTTTAGTGGGAATTGTGTGAAATTTGCATATCAATTTGAAGGAGAATTGATGTATTTGTTATATTTAGTCTTCCAATCTATAAACACAGTGTATCTCCCCATTTATTTAGATCTTCTTTGATTTCTTTGATCAACATTTTGTAATTTTCAGCAAACAAATCCTGTACATTTTTTGTTAGATTTGTATCTAAATATTTCCTTTTTTGAGTGATGGTAAATGGTATTGTATTTTAAATTTTGGTTTTCGTATGTTCATTGCTAGTATATAGAAATACAATTGAATACAATTTTGTAGATTTCTTTTATCTTGCAACCTTGCTGAACTCATTTGTTAGTTCTAGGAGTATTTTTGTAGACTCCTTGGGTTTTCTACATAGGCTATCATGTCATTTGCAAATAGGGATTATTTTATTCTTCCTTTCTGATAGGCATAAATTTTATTTTCTTGCTTTAATGCATTGGCTAGAACTTCATGCACAATGTTGAATAAGGGTAGTGAGAGCAGACTTCCTTGCCTGGTTCCCCCTCTTAATGGAAAAACATTCAGTCATTTACCATTAAGTATAATGTTAGCTGTAGGTTTTCTGTAGATGTTGTTTATCAAGTTGGAGAAGTTTCTTTCTGTTTCTATTTCTCTGAGAGTTTTTTTAAATGAATGGGTATTGAATTTTGCCAAATGTTTTTTCTGCATTAATTGGTGGGATCATGACTTTTTTTCTTTAACCTGTTAATATGGTGGATTAAATTGATTGATTTTGTGATATTAAATCAACCTTGAATAAATCCCATGTGATCATTGTTTATAATTATTTTTATTTATTGCCAGGTACTATTAGCTAATATTTTAAGAATTTTTGTATCTATATTCTTGAAGGATGTTGATATATAGTTTTCATTTTTAATACTCTGCCTGGTTTTGGTATCAAGGAATACCTGATACTAGTTTCATAAAATGAGAGTATTTTTTTCTATTTTCTGTTAGAGATTGTGTAGAATTGGAGTTAATTCTTCTTTAGGTGCTTGCTAAATTTTTCTGGTGAAATCATCTGGGCCTAGAGATTTCTTTTATGAGAGTTTTAAAGTTATGAATTCAAAGTCCTTAATAGTTACAGGCCTAATTAATATTGGGTGAGTTGTGGTAGATTGTGTGATTTTTTTTGGAGGAATTAGTATATTTCCTTTGAGCTATTAATATCATGTAGGTAGAATTGTTCATTGTATTCCCTTATTATCCTATTGTTGCCTGAAGCATCTTTAGTGATATCTCCTCTTTCATTCTTGATATTGGTAATTTGTGTCATCTTCCTTTTTTCTTTGACAGGCTTTGATTTTCTCTATTTTTCCTGTTTTTAATGTCCTTGATTTCTACTGTTATCTTTATTGTTCCCTTCCTTCTGCTTTCTCTAGGTATATTTTGCTTTTCTTTTTCTAGGTTCGTGAGGTAAAAGCTGAAAGTATTGATTTAAGACTTTCCTTTCTAATGTATGAATTTAATGCCACAAATTTGTCTCTCAGCACTAGTTTTGTTCCACAAATTTTGGTACATTATATTTTAATTTTCATTCTATTCAGTATATTTTTGATTTCCCTTGAGACTTCCTCTTTGGCCCACGGATTATTTAGAATTATTTTATTTAGTATTTGAGTATTTGGAGAGTTTCATTTCTTTCCACTTTTATTGATTTCTAATTTGATTCCACTGTGGTCAGCAAACAAACAGTGTATGATTTCAATTCTTTTAAATTTGTTGAGGTTTAATTTATTGCCCAAGATATGGTATCTTGTTATATGTTCTATGGTTATTTGAAAATAATGTATATTCTTTTCTTGTTGGGTGAAGTATTTTATAAATGCTGATTAGACCTTGTTAGTTGGTGTTGTTGAGTTCTATATGCTTGCTGATTTCCTGTAGAGTTGTTCTATCAATTGCTAAGAGGAGTGTTGGAGACTCCAACTATAATTATAGATTTGTCTATTTGTACTTTCAATTTTATCAGTGTTTCTTCACATAATTTGCAGCTGTGTTGTTTGGTGCATACACATTTAGGATTGCTATATCTTCTTGGTGTATTGACTCTTATCATTATCTAATGTCCCACTTTGTCTCTGTTAATTTTCCTTGCTGAAGTCTATCTTACATATTACTATAGTAAATCCTGCTTTCCTTTGATTAATGTTTGCATATCTTTTTAATTTTACTTTCAACCTCCCTATATCTTTATGTTTGAATTGAGTTTTTTGTACCTACTATATAGCTTGGTCATGTTTTAAAATATAACCTGTTAATTCTGTCATTTAATTTTTGTATTTAGACTATTTTCACTTATTGTAATTATTGATGTCTTAGAGATTACGCCTGCCATTTGTTTTCATTTTTTAATTTTTTCTCTCTGCTTTTTGTTTCTCTGTTTCTTTTTCCTGGCTTCTTATTGTTTACTTGGAACAATTTTTAGAATTTATCTTGATTTATCTATAGTGTTTTTGAATGTATCCCTTTGTATAACTTTTTTAGTGGTTATTCTAGGTATCATATACACAAAATTTATGGGGTGATCATTTAACTAGTTTGGGTGGGGTATAGAATCTTACCTCTCTTTACATCCCTTTAGTGTCTCCTTTTAACTGTCTTAAATAATTCCTCTACATATATTTGGGACTACAGTAGTGTTATAGTTTTGCTTCAAAGAACAAACATAATTTAGAAAAGTCAAAAAATGAGGAAAGTCTATTATATTTACCCATGTGTTTGTTTATTATTTTCCCCTTTCCCTCCTTCCTACCAGTCTTCCTTCTGTCATTCCCTTCTTCCTTTTTGGTGTTCCAAGGTTTATGCTTTAATGGTTTCCTTTCTGTTTAGAGAATTTCTTTAACCATTCTATTAGGGTGGGTCTGCTGCCAACAAATTCTTTTAATTTTTCATAATTTGAGAATGTCTTCATTTCCTCTTCTTTCTCAAAGTGTACTTTTGCTGGATATAGGATTCTGGTTTGACAGTTTTATATTTCATCACTGGAAAAATGCTATGCCACTTCCTTCTGGCCTCCAAGGTTTCTGATGAAAAATCTGCCATCATTTAAATTTCTTTCTCTTTATAGGTAAAGTTTCATTTCTTTCTTGATCTTTTCAAGTCTTTTTCTGTGTCTTTATCTTTTGGAATTTTGACTTTGATGTGTCTTGGTGTGATTTACTTGAGTTTGTACTCTTTGGGATTTTCTTAACTTCTTAAATCTGTAGGTTAATGACTTTTTTCAAATTTGGGATGTTTCAGCCATTACTTTTTCAAGTATTTTTTCAGTCCTGCTCTCTTTCTTCTCTCCTTCTATGAATCTGATGACAAAACTGTTAAATATTTTGTCATAGTCCCAAAAGGCCCTGAGGCTCTGTTTATTTTCTTTCTCTCTATTGTTTAGATTGGATCATTTTTATTGTTCTGTCTTCAAGTTCACTGATTCCTCTGTCACTCCATTCTGTTACTGAGCTCACCCACTGAGGGTGTTTTTTTTTTAATATACTGATCAAAGTATTTTTCAGTTTTAAAATTTTGATTTGTTTCTTCTATACATTGTATTTTTTTACTGAGATTTTTTTTATTTGTTTGAAGAATATTCATAATTGCTCATTGAAGCATTTTTTTCTGTGACTGCTTTAAAATATTTGTTAGTTAATTCTAACATTTTTGTCTTCTCAGGGTTGGCACGTATTGATTGTCTTTTTTCATTCAGTGAGTGGTCTTCTCAGTTCTTGGTGTAATTAGTGATTTTGGTTTGAAACGTGGCCATTTTGGATATTATGTTATAAGACTCTGGATCTTATTTAAGGATCTATTTTAGCTAGTTTTGTTGTATACTGCTTTGGGAAGCAAAGGGTGGGGGGATCTGCTTCATTACCATCAAGTGATGGTAGAATTCCAGGTTCCTATTGATACATCTGAAGGTGAGGACTCCTCATTACTGCTGGGTGGGGTGGAAGTTCTGGCTCCCCAGTAAGCCTCCACTGATGTCTCTCTGGCTTGGAGGGTCTGGGGTGCCTTGTTACTAATTCCCATGTGGCCTCTATTGACACATGGTGGGGGTAACTTCATGGCTGGGTTGTGATAAAAATCCTGAGTGTTCACTAGGTCTCTTTAGACACACCCTCCCCCAGTGGGGAGGGTGAGGAATGCCTTATTACTGTGGGATGGTAATGGAAGCCCCAACTTCCCACTGATACTATAGTGGGGCTTTTGTAAACACCCAACAGGTCCGTATGCAAAAATGAACTTTGATCTCTACATACCTCACATCATATACTAAAAGTAACTCAAAATGGATCAGAGATTTAAATGTAAATACCAAAATTATAAAATTTCTAGAAGAAAAGTGATATAGTTGTTTATAGCATTTATCACTATCTAAAGTTACATTATTATCTATTTCCATGCTTCCTTATCTATTAATTTTCTACTTATTATTGAATGTCTCTTTCCTAGTAAAATGTACATTCCGTATATATAGATCCAATAAAACATCTCAAGCAGGAAGCTTTCAATAAATATTTCTTGAGTGAATGAACGGAACTCAGACCAAAATGAGCTGTCCCCTAAGAAGCAATGCTGTATGCAGATGTAGCAAACTGGAAGGGAGCTGATGCAAGCTAAAGAAAAAAGGCATTCTTAGTCAACATTTTCATTTAAAATTAAATGATCACAACTAGATGGCTTTTATAAAAAAACTCACTTTAATCACATGTGTAGAAAACGCACAAGTAGCAAACTCACATACCCCAGTGCAGGTGCCTCTCAAATCACCCAATATTCAACTTTTAGCCTTAAAAATACTTTGCTATGTCAAAAGGTTTAGTACCAAAAAAATTTGTCAGATTCTTGGTTTTCTGTGGCTTTGCTATCAAATTGGCTCTATTCTCATTCAACTGTGTTTACTTTTACTGCAGAGGTGTTATCAGGTTGACTAACCATTTACACATATTTGTGTTTGTATACATGGCATGTGTATATCTGTGTGTCCTCTCTCATCAGAAAAATTTCTTCTAGGTGGCTGAGACAGAATTTCTAACTATATAAGACAACAACATTAATCGGAATGCCAATAGGGTAAATGATTTTTGCATGTAGATGCTAATTGTATAGTGATATTTTTCTACTGTAGTGGGATCATGAATTATATTCCCTCCCTCTAAACTACTGTATTTAATTAAAAGTAATTTCTTCTCTCTTTTTGGTCTCTTACTCTCCTCTTCACACCTTACATTTAGTCTAAGATAGAAGAAATCACAACCCTTTTCTCTCATATATCCATTGTTCTTACTGAGGCCAGAAAATGACTGAGTGTACAGGGACACAGAAAGGAGCTATTTTGTGATATTTTCCTTCTGTTCTTAATGATTAATGAAACATCCTTTTGAAGAAAACATATAAACTTATAGTATGTTAGAGCCAGAAAAAAAAACTTTTAAATTATACTATTATTACTACAACTATGCTTTATGCTACATACATTGTACATATGATGTACATAAATTACTGCATTTAATACTCACAACAATTTGCACAAGAATTTAATACTCACAACAATTTGCACAAGAATTATCCTTATTTTACAGATGAGGATATTGAAGCTCAGAGGGGTTAAGTAATTGCCCAAGGTCATACTGTGTATGTAGCATTTGACCCTTATCTCCCTGGTCCCAAATTCCATAGTCTTAATCATTATACTATACCACTTCACCAATTCCTATACCTTTACTTAAAAATATGGGGAAGGGACTTCCCTGGTGGTGCAGTGGTTAAGAATATGTCTGCCAATTCAGGGGACAAGGGTTCGATCCCCGATCTGGGAAGATCTCACATGCTGTAGAGCAACTAAGCCCCTGCACCACAACTACTGAGCCTGCGCTCTAGAGCCTGCAAGCCACAACTACTGAGCCCGAGTGCTGCAACTACTGAAGTCCGTGTGCCTAGAGCCTGTGCACCACAAAAGAGAAGCCACCACAATGAGACGCCTGCACACCGCAACGAAGAGTAGCCCTCGCTCCCACAACTAGAAAAAAGCCTGTGCGAATCAATGAAGACCAATGCAGCCAAAATAAATAAATAAATAAGGGGAAACTGATACATGGAGGTAGAGGCTGAGTTATCCAAGGCCACAGGAACATTTCATTCATTTATTTATTTAATAAATGTTTAATGCAAACACTTTGCAACAGATGGTGTTAATCACTGAAATGTATGTAGGCAAAGAGGAATAAATTATAGTCTTGTTCTCCCTGTCTAAACTCTAACTTATAATTTTATTGGGAGAGGTGAATACATACGAAATTAGGGAAAGGAAATGAATAAAGTGGGAGGAGTGGAGAAATTCCGGGTGTGGGATGAATACAGCAATAACCCACATTTTAAAATGCGAAAAGTGGGCCATTGCATGTTCCATGATTTAATTCTCATCACAATGGTGTCACTGTGGCAGTCTTAAAAGTCACTCAGGTTGAAGTCAGCTAAGCCTACAGACCAAGGGGCTTGCTCTTACATCTGTTCTTAGTAGCCCAGTTGGCTATAGACATTAGTTAGCAGACAACTGTAACCTCAATAAGAGCTTGAGAAAGCCTTAGACATATCTTCCAAATCATGCTAAAGAAAATCTACAAAATTGTTGATCATTTAAAGGCATGGGAAAATACCTTTGTGGGTAGCAAGATAATAAAGAGATATTTCCTTTGGAGGGATATTGGTGACCACACTCATCTCTACTAACAGTTGCTGAGCAAAATTGTTTTATCTCTCAGATTACAAACTCTTTTATCCTAGTTGAAAGAATAAAAAATTTAGGCATCATAGCAAAAAAGAGGACACAGTTTTGAAGGGAGATTTTTTTTTCATTAGGAGTTTAATTCTATCCATCAAACCCATTTTCCAACCTTCAGATGCTTTGCTGTATGCCTGTTCTTTGAGTAGCTATACTTGATTCTGTACAAGTATTAAAACAGCTCAATTTTTAATTATTTTAAGAGCCAATTCTTCTGACTCCAGATCTCATGCTCTGCCCACTTTGCCACATTGTCTCATCTCATAACTGAGTAGGAGTTCTACCCACTTTTCGCATTCCATCCTTGTGGGTCTACTGAAGGCACAAAAAGATTTTTGTTGGAGCACAATTCTCTCCTAGTCCAGCTTATTTGTGGTACTATTTGCTATGGCCAAAAGGCTGTTTTCCAACAAAAATCGATAAGAAAGTGTTTGAAAAGTCAACCTTATGAATAATTCCATTTTTTTTGTGCTGATGGGGCTCGTGGCATTTCTGTGCAAAGTGTCAGTGGCTGACCTTACTTCCATTTCCTGCAAATTTATCTTGTCTACAGTATTTTGATCTTTTTAGCTTGAACAGAAAAAAAATCTTCATAGCAAAACACTATAACACTAGAGGCTGATTTGATTTCAGGTTCTTGTGAAGATTTTTTACCTCTGTATTGATGGAGGCCTTTGTTGGCATTTACAGGCAATTTTACAATCTTTGCTTAACATGGAAAGTAGGTGATCTAGAAAAAATATTTTAAAAAATCTTGTTGAAGTTAATGCTTCCATAACTTTATGTTTCTTAACAGAAAAAAAAATATTTACAGAGACTTAATCAAGAGGTAACACTGGAAGATTTAAGGTAACTGGCAATCAAACAGGCATTCAGGTTTCCAGGCACAGTCCTTTGAAAGTTGGCCTGCATAACATCCATGAAATTTGAGTCCCAGCTCTGCCATATACCAACTGTGTGACCTTGAGCAAATCACTTCACTTCTCTGAGCCTAGGGAAAATTTGAGATAGAAGTATTGCCTGACCAATCTCAGGGGTAGCTGAGAGTTTCAGATGAGATAATAAATGTGAAAATGCCTAGCTGACTATAAATTGCCTTGAAAATAAGCAGGCCAAGATTAATAGTAAAATTTAAATATAAATATATCAGATGTATCAATATGAGACCTGAATAGAAGAGATTAGTTTTGCTAACAATGATTATAACTTCATCAGAATAATAATATTGGGTTGGACATTATGGAGGCAATAATAAAATGTCTCCCTTTGTTTTACTATTGTTCCTTGTCAAATGAATCCTTTAAAAAGTGATATTTTCTATGTGAATGACTTTGTACCTCTCCTGACTCAAACCTTGATTGTTCCTAAAGATGTGGCAGGGTGAACACAAGCATGATCTTGAGACTGAAACAGAGGCAAGAAGAGGAGAAGAGTCGGGAGCAGGTGACTGGGGAAGAGAGTGGGAACAAGTGACTGGGGAAGAGAGTGAACCCAGGCTCCAGTGTTTTCATTATAACTAAACAAACATAAATGACATCTCTCAAATGAATTTAAACATTAACAGAAAAGACAGGTGTTTCAATTTGATAAGCAACAGAACAGGTAAGTTAACTATTAGCCTGAGAAAACCTTTTAATATTTTGAGCCATACCAACCTCCAACAGCTGATTTATAGGCAACTTAACTGCTCCCCTCCAAATTACAATAATAATTTAAAAATATATATAACCTCTGTGATTTTCAAAACACTTTCACATGCTTATCTCGCTTGTTTTTCACAACACTGTAAGGTGAGCAAGGGGAGCAGGAACGGGGCAGAAACTTGTCTGAAGTCACATAGAAGACAGATATCCTATGGTATTTCCAAAGAAAAAAACATGTATTGGATTCTTGATCCAAGAAAGGTATAAGGATAGCATATATCTAAATATTTTTACTTGACCTGACTTTGTCTTCAAAAAAATGGAAGTTCTAAGTTATAAAAATCACCACAGTAAGGAAATTTCACAAACACCATAAATTGAAAACTCAAAAAGTTTTATTACCAAATCCATTGACATGAAATCTCAATTATACATAGATTTACTAAAATTTCAGTGCAGATATTTGCTTCCTACAAATGAATCTCCCACCTCTTTCCTACTTATTCTGAATCCAGCTTAATTCAACAGTTCAAGCATACTTATTGAACATCTGCTGTATATGAGAGAACACACTAGGTTTTATGGATTACAATTGACTAGATTTTGAAAGAAGACTCTACATCAGTGCTGTCCAATACAACTTTTTATGATAATGGCAATCTGTTTATCTATAGGTCTGTGCTGTCCAATATGGTAGCCACTAGATGCATGTAGCTATTGGGTGCTTGACAACTATAGTCAGGAGTAAGGAACCGAATTATAATTTTTTTTAAATTTTAGTTAATTTAAATTTAGATTAAATAGTCGCATGTGGCTAGTGGTATCATATTGGGCTCTGTAGCTCTAGATCTTTATCTAGATCTAGATAAAGACTGTGCTGGTGATGTTTTCTATGGAAAGCCTTAAAGAAATTTCATTTTTAGATACATTTTATATGGAAGTGAGGGCACTGAAAACCATTTTACCCAGCTTTTTCTCTAGCATACATATCCTTGTTTTTACTTTTGTTATTGCGGTTCTTCCTCCCCTCCTCCTTCTCCTTTCTCTCTTCCTCCTCCTTTTTCAAATCAGCTTTCAATGTCTGCTGATCTAGTTTGGCATTACCATCACAGTTGTCCTGCTCTCTCCTCATTAATTACCTGGGTTCAGAGCTTCTTGTAGGTGGATTATTTGTACTTCATGGGAACTCAGTGAAGAAACATCCTATGTAAGATTCTACTGAAATCCATCTTTTAACACAGTTTCATTCTTTACATGATACTTCCTCTTCTTCTTTTGGTGATGTATTAACAACTTGACTTTATCGATCTTTTTCTGATTCCTCTGTGAGAATCATCCCTTTCCAACATGAGAACACAATGGCTGTTATAATAATAAAATCCATAATCATATCTTGGCCCCCATGGTTTTGCATCGTTTGGTATGTGACTGGGGAAAGCTGACATTTAGCTCCTGTTCTTCTACTTCTTACCTAGGTGGCCTTGGCCCAATTGCATAATCCTTGTGGACCTCAATTTCCTTACCTGTGAAATGGGACAGGCAAACAAGGCAGTCATCATAGGATTGTTATGGGGATTAGGGGCCATACCTGGCCTGAAGGGCCCTCAGTGAATGTTTCCTCCTATCCCTTCCCTTCCTCTGTTTAACATACCCCTTCAACTAGGAAGAAGATAAGTTTTGCAATAATTGAGTGAGACTCCAAATACTCATAACTCTACTGAAATGCATTTTTGTCAGAGTAAATTGAGGGCTTACCCTGTTTCACATAGAGGCATTTATGTTTGAAATGGAAGACTGTATTTTGGCTGGCACATCTCAACTCTTAGAAAATGGGAGTATTTACCAGGGGTATGGGGTTTCCCAGAGCTTAGTGATGCTTTAATATTAGGAGATGTAAATGTTTTGTGAGGTCAAATCAGCAAAAGGTGGGTATCTCTGTTTTATCCCTTAGGTTTCAGGGGATTGAACTAAACACTGACGCTACCTCTTGAATTCTTGGACAGATGTTTCATGCTAAAACAAGATGTTATTTTTTTGAATAAACTCTTTCTCCCCTTAGAGATGTGGGCTTATAATGCTTAAATCTCCATCAAAGAGGGAGAATCAGTTTTACATACTAAATGTAGAGAGAATATAATACAGCAGTTCCCCCTTATCCATGGGAATACATTTCTAAGACCCCCAGTGGTTGCCTAAAGCCACAGATAGTACTGGACCCTATATATAGTATGTTTTTTCCTATACATATATACCTATAATAATGTTTAATTTATACATTTGGCACAGTAAGAGATTAACAACAGTTACTAATAATAAAATAGAACAATAAACTGTAATAAAATTTATGTGAATGTGGTCTTTCCCTCTCTCAAAATATCTTACTGTACGCATCCTTTTTCTTCTTGTGATGACATGAAGTGATAAAATTCCTAAATGATGAGATGACGTGAAGTGAATGACATATGCATTGTGACATAGCATTAGGCTACTACTGACCTTCTGACCATACATCAGAAGAAGGATCAGCTGCTTTGGGTGATCCTGGATCATCGAGACATGATGAGGTCGATGACTGGATGTAAGGAGCAGATGATGTTGATGGTTGGCGATCCCAGGCTGGATGGAGCTGGACGGCTCAAGATTTTCATCATGCTACTCAAAACAGCACATAATTTAAAACTTATGGATTGTTTATTTCTGGGATATTTCCATGTAATATTTTTGGACCGTTCCATTTCTGGTTCTGCTCTCAATCTATTGTAGAGATTTACCAGAAATTATTCAATCAGTTCCCCATTTTAGAGTTATTTCAATTGCTTACAAATTTCAAGGTTACTTTAATTCTTAAAGGTGTATTTTAATTTTGTGAACTCTTGAGGACAGTGGTCTTGTCCTGTTTATTCATTTTATCCGGTGCAATAGCTATTAAAATACCTTTTTGACAGATGAGAAAACTGAAACTCTGAGGAATTAAGGAATTTGCCAATAGTCATACGGTTGGAAAATAGTTGAACTGAACACTAAACCCAAGTATGACTGAAAATTCTGTTACTTCAGTTACATCTGCATTTGATGGGTGAACAGAAAATGATTTTCCCCTTAACTCCCTCTGTCTTTTCAATATGATTTTTAATACTATTTCAACACCAAGGCTACCTGGGCTGGGCCCACCTTCAGAGGCCAGGCTTAATTTCCAGGCTTATTCAGCCTCAGCCTCGGCAGAGGTGTGAAAGAGTGCTGGGTTCAGGGAGCAATGAGCTACTCCTTGTGTATGGGCTATCTGGGGAAAGATAGGAGCTCAACCTGTAGCTGTTGTTTGGACATGCAGAGGTCTCTGGAAGATTATGCTTGCGGTGTTTGTAAATTGACCTCCTGGTTGAGGGGCATGCATGGTCCATTATTTTACATGTGGAGTTCTAATGGGGAATCCAATTAGGCCGGGTGCCTAATTGCTGTGCTTTGAGATACTCAAATCACCAGAGTATAGAAAGTGTTATTTCACTCACACACACTTCTTACACAAACTCTGAGGCCTTTGTTACATACTGATTAAATAAATAGTCCTCCTTATGTTTCAAGGCTATCCTTTATATATGTTGGATTTGATTGTCTTTTAATTAATTTTTATTTTACTGACCATAAATTAAAAAAAAAAAATTGACTCTTCTTATAAATAGTGCCTTAATGGAAGACTCAACTTTTTAGCCAGGTAGACCCGGTCAAGTTACTTACAGCCTTTGAGTCCTAGATTGCTCCTGTAGAAAATGGAGATAATATACTTTAACATTTGCTGTGATGAGTAAATAAGAAAATAAATGCACATAAATGCTGACTTATAAGAGGCACTCAATAGTGTCATTATTGGTGTTATTTCAGTAGAAGCCCTCTTGTGCTGTGATATCAGGACTAGAAGGAGATGGCTTATTGGTTTATTGGCATTTTCATTCATTATTCTTCCATTCAACATATATTTATTGAATACTTTCTGTGTGCCAAATTCATTGAGCTTGTGCTCTGTGAGGAGACACGTATTAGTTTTCAATGGTTGCTGTAACAAATTACCACAGCCTCAGTAGCTTAAAATAACTCAAGTTTATTAGCCTAAGATCTGTAAGTCATAAGTGTAAAATGGGGATCACTGGGCTAAAATCAGGATGCCAGCAGGGCTACATTACTTACTAGCAGCTCTATGGAAGAGTCCACTTCCATGTCTTTTCCATCATCTAGAGGCTGCTCCCATTCCTTGGCTCATGGCCTACTTCCATCTTCCAAGCCAGCAATGTTTCATCTTTCTGACTATTCTTCCATTGCACATCTCTGATGCAGACCTCAGTCAGAAAAGTTTCTTTTACGGGCTCATGTGATTAAGTTAGGCCCACATGGGTACTCTCCCCATCTCAAAGTCTTTAACCTTAATCACATCTGCAAAGTACCTTTTTCCATGTAAGGCAACACATAGCCACAGTTTCCAGGGATTAGGATGTGGACCTCTTTGGGGGAGTATTATTCTGACTACCACAGGACACACACTGGAAACAAAACAACATGAGTGAATAAATGTGACTATGGAGTGTGATTTATTGATAAATGTTAAGGACTAAAGTGGAGCAGGCTAAAGGGAATAGGGAGTTCCAGAGAGGGGAAGGGGTTTCCACTTTGTGTGAAGTTGTCAGGGAAAGTCCTTACTGATAAGGTGACATTTGAGCAGACATTTGAATTTGTTTACAGCAGAAATTTTTAAACAAATAAACCTACATTTTAAACATTTTTATTAAATGTATGATGCATAAATGATACCTAATCACTAAACCTCTAATAGAGTCAAGCCAGATGGGACACTAATCAAGCATCATCTACGTTTTCCCATTTAATTTTCTTTCACATGGACCAAGAGCCTAAAGACACTGATTAAAACAATTTGAAGTCATAATCTTAATCTTATGGATTTTGACAATTTCTCCCCACTATTTTATAGTTTTTTCCATGGCAAATTTTTTTTATTAACTTGCCTCTTTTCACATTCATACTTTATTATTTTATATAAGTATACTAGTAAATTATATAATTACAGTAACAGATACAACTGTAAATTGGGAATAAGTACAATTGACTTCTGATAAGCATACCATTCAAATGATGGGAGAAGTGTATGGATGTAGTGAAGAGTGAGGGTACAATAAGTGATGGCTCATTTTATGGAGGAAATGGGGAGAAGAATTGTTTTATCTAATGTCTTAATTAAGTGGTGATCTTTTAAGAAAGCTCCTATGGTATTACTAAGTTGAATTCAGTCAGGCATAATATCCTGTAAGGTCATAATTTTAAAATTATGGTAAGACTGTTTAGTAAGTATTAGAGTTAGAGATAAGAGTTTTTGTAGTTTAATATAGGCAAGAAATAAAGGGCAAAGGGCAAGTCATAAATCTGTATACACCAATAATAGAGCTTTAAAATACATGAGACAAAAGTTAATAGAATAGAGAAATCCACGGTCATAATTGAGATTTTAACAGACATCTCTCAATAGTTGATTTAAAATAACAAACAAAAATCTGTACCCTACTTTGTTTTCAGTTTTCAGTGTAGAATTATCTGTTGTATGGTCATTCAGATTCTTGTTAAATACTTTTTTATGACACTCATTACTTTTTGAGGTAGTCCAATCCATTTCCAGAGAGCTCTGATCTAACTAGTGACTCAGATATTAGTAGTAGTAGTTTCTGGAAACTAATGCACAACAATAATATGTGTCCTGTTTGAGAACATCCAGTTACTTAGTGGCAGGTCTGGGTCATGAATCCTGGTCTCAAGACTCAAATTTTTTCAAAATAAATGATAAATCTTATCTGACTGTGTTGAAAACTCCTTGAAGGTGGGGACTTTCTCTTGCCCTTTTTACGATATATATCTTTAGAAAACTCACACATCACTGAAGCCATGGGTGTTGGTGGTGAGGGAGTATCAGGTCAAAACCCACTGCCTTTGTACCCAGGGGGCATTCAAAGTGCTGCTTACTCACTGTGTAGTCTGGAGAAACCTACCCAAATTTTCTGAGCCTGGCTTTTCTCAACTTAAATGTGGCTAATTCATGGTGAATTGTATGCTGAGGCTGAAAAGCTATGCTGTATTTAAAGAGCTGGTATGGTACAGGAATGCAATGTGTGTTAAATGTGCAGTGCTCGATTAGTACTTAATGTTTAAGTAAGAGGCCTGTGAAGGGTTACTGATTTAGTTATCAAACAAACAAGGCTTTGAAACCTTTCAATGAGGAAGATTGTACAAGCCTATGTAGCAGGCCAAACTATACTAATTCAACACCATTGTTATTTATTAGAAAACAGCATCCAGTTTCATAACAGTAGCCCATTATGAACACAACGCATTTTTTACCTAAATGATTTTTAGGCTGACCTTTATTCATTTATTCTTTAATGCTGTAAAATTTTCCTCTTACTTATTCAAAGTTTGAATGGCTCACAATGAAACCATTAATAAACTCCCTCTGTTCGAGTGATTTTTCAGCTCTTCCTGTCCAGAAAGCAGAGACAGATATGATAATAAGTGGGAACACAAACATATTCTCTTTGCGATATATCTCTGGTCATAGGACAGGCTCATTAATGTTGTCATGGCAACCATGCCCTCACAGGTTACATGCTTGTAAGTTTCTACTAAGATGCAAATCTAGCTTAAACAAAGCAAGCTTCTGAAGTGGCATGTCAACTTCCAGGGGGGAGGGCGATGCTCCCAAGGATTTTATTTTTTCCATATTCACTGTAGTATTTAAAGAGCTTACTTCCTTGCTTTGTCTCACACAGTAATTTTCATTTTGTCCAAAAGAGAAAAGATAAGTTAAAATGGAATCTAAATAAAAGCTCTCCTTTCACATTTATTTGCTTCCTGATATCACCTGTCTTATCATCCCTTGATGAGCCAAGGCAGACTGAAATGTTCAGAAGTCAGTCAAAAAATATTCAACCTAAATTCACTCTGGAAGCCTTCTTCGCATCTTGGATCCTTTTTTTTTTTTTTTTTTCTTCCCCGCACACAGTGTCTCTGCCGACTACAGTTCCATTACTAGCATTATACTCCCCAAAGTGACGAAGTTAGGATGAGAAAACCTACTTTGAGTCAGTTCCTTGGTGTTGGAGGTGGACCCTCTCTCTTTTAATCTATACAGCTTGGCCCTGGCCCACAGATGTTGATGCATCTCTTCCCTCTCCTCGTAGAGGAGTATTGGAGGGAACACTTTACTTTTTTTTTTTTTTTCCCAAGAAAAGAGAAACAGCTAATTCATTTAATCACACCTGATCTTCATTGGGATTATCTCCCTAGTTGGTGCCTTTGATGTGACTCTAAAGCCAAGCCATGCCTCGCCTCACACTTCCCCTTTCATTTCCCCCTCGAGATGAGGTGCGGAAGGCATTCGTCCTTCTTTCCTGCTCCTTCACTTCCTCTCTCCAAGTGTAGCAGATTCCTCTCCATCTGATTCTTGTCTTTATTCAGTCCAGTCAGTGTTCCCAGGTAGATGCCTGTACCTGGCTTTCTAACTAGCTTTTTCTGTCCTAAATGTGGCAGAGTGTATAAGGCACGCCTATGCTCTTCATCTGTGAAGCTGATTCGGCATGAGAACTGCTCTGAAAGCTTGAGATTTGGCATCAAGATAAAGCCATATGCTTGAACACAACTTAATAAACTGGAGAGTCAGCAAATATTTGATTGCCTATTAAGAGAGACAGTGTTCTAGGCACAGGGCGTACCCTAGTGAACAGACAGTCATTGCCTTCAAAGAACTTGTATTCTAGTCAGGAGAGAAATGAACATGAAATTTAAAAAAAAAATAGTTAAATTTCAGAAGTAATAAGTGTTATATCAGTCAGTGTAGGCAAGGTTATGTTTTGGTAATAAAGACTTCCCTAAATCACAGAGGCTTTAAACTACAAAAGCTTATCTCTGCAGAGGAAGATGGAGTTATATCATGTTGGACCTTGTAGGATATGGTAAAGAATTTGGAATGTAATGAAAAGCAATTTGTGAGATTTAAGCATGTGAGTAGTATGATCTGAGTTACACTTTTGAAAGGTCTCTCGGTCTAGTGTCTAAGTGGAAGATGTATTACAGGTAAGCAAATTGATAGAAATTGAAGAGAAAGCTCTATAAGTCAGCTTTCTTGTATATTTATAAATGTGATAAGTACATGAGAACATCTGTTATTGCATTAGTTTACTGTCTTATTTATTATGATCCTAGTGGATGGCCTAAATAAACACTTTTTTTTCTTTAAAAAAAATGAAGAGGTTAATGCAGTGGTCTAGGCAATGTAAGATTGGCTTGGATTAGCAGTAAAGATGAAGAGAAGTAGGCAGATTTTGGATATATTTTGGAAGGTGAGTCGATGATGTTGCTATTGGACAATAAGTGGGTGGTGAGTGAAAAAGGACTCAAAGATATTCCTTGGACTTTGTACTTAGTGACTTGGTGGACAGTCGTAATACATTCTAAAATAGGGAAGGCTTAGAAGAGGAGCAGATTTTGGGGAATAAGTAATTGTTCTGTTTTGATCATATTATGTTTAAGATTTCTGTTATATATTCAAATAGAGAAGTTGAAAGCAGTTATATATGAGATCCTGGAGCTCACAGAAAAGCCTGAGCCTATAGATATTAATTTGAAAGTCATCCATGGACAGAGGATCTTTTTAAAAATTGTTTTCTTGCTATAGAAAACTTCCATTTCAAATATACACAAAAGTAGATACACTAGTATATTTGTTTGCTAGGGCTGTCATGACAAAATACCACAGATTGGGTGGCTTAAACAACAGAAATCATTTTCTCACAGTACTTGAACGTGGAAGTCTAAGATCAAGGTGTTGGCAGGTTTGGTTTCTTCTGCGGCCTTTCTCCTTGGCTTGTGAAGACTGCCTTTTTGCTGAATCCTTGCATGAGTTTTTCTCTGTGAGCACATGTTCTTGGAGTCTCTCTCTTCTTATAAGGACACCAGTTCTATAGAATTATAGACCCCATCTTTATGGTCTCATTTAACTTTAATCACTTTCTTAAAGGCCCCATTTGCAAATACAGTCACATTGGGGATAGGGCTTCAACCTATGGATTTGGGGAGCACAATTTAGTTCATAACTTCTGGTCTAAAGAAGAAAGTGTTCCATAGAGAAAGTGAGGTCAACAGTGTCAAATGCCCCTGAGAATTTGGGTAAGATGAGGTCAGAGAATTGGCTGCTGGTTATGGTAAAACATGGGTCATAATTACCTTTGATGAGAGTCATTTCAGTGGAGTCATAGAGATGAAAGTCTGATTTGAATAAGACTTTACTGAGGAGAGAATGATAGGTGAGGAAGTGAAGACAGTGAGTATAGATATCTCTTTTTAAGAGTTGTGCTGGACATAGAAAACCAACTTATGGTTACCAAAGGGGAAGGGGTGGGGAGGGATAAATTAGGAATTTGAGATTAACAGATATACACTACTATATATAAAATAGATTAAACAGCAAGGACTTACCATATAGCACTGGGAACTATATTAAATATCTTGTAATAATCTACAATGGAAAAGAACCTGAAAAAGAAAATGTGACTCTGTGTGTGTGTGTGTGTACCTGAATCACTTTGTTGCGCACCTGAAACATTGTAAATCAACTATACTTCAATTTAAAACAAAGAGAGTTCGGCTGCGAGAAGAAGCAAGATAATGGAATAGTAGTTGGAGGAAATGTGGGGTACAAATAATTTTTTGATGTGAGATTTTAAGGCACACTTGTGTTCTGCTGGGAATGAGCCAGTGTAAAAGGAGAAATCAATAATGCTGGAGAGATGGGAGATAATTGCAGAAGTACGGACTTTGACATGGTGAGAGGGGATGGGATCCAGGCACATTGATAAGGGGATTTAATAGGAGTGGGGATGATTTCTTCATTTCAATATGAAGGGAGGCAGATTCAGGTAGGAATAATGGAGAAGAAATTAAGGTACTTGTTAGTGTTTATTTGCTCTATAAAAATTTGCAAGTCATTTCAAGACAATAATAATGTGGGAGAGTTATTGGGGATTTGAGAAGAAAGAAGGTGGAAAAAGTGATGCTGCAAAGTGGGGAATTGAAATCATGAGAGGAGCATAGCAGATACGGGCAATACTGAGGGTTCATTTGAGACTCATGTCCATAAATTTGAAGTGAGCTTGGTCAGTAATGGTGTGTTTTCTCCAACAAATTTTTGCCAGTCAGGTGAAGACACAGCTAGAAGATCCAAGTAGGGTTGTAGTTTTGGCAGTTTAGTGTGATTCAAGGTTCCAGTGGGGTAAAAGAAAAGTTTGAGTTAATTACTACAAGGAATGAGTTGAAAAGATAAGAAGTGCTGTTTGAAGAGTGGATGTTGAGATTGAGTTTATGGAGGGGGTGCAGTTTTTGGTAAGCACACGGTCAAGAATGTACAGATGGGAGTAGACGGCTGAAGTGGAATGTGGTAATAGAGCAAATCAGGTCAAAGAACTTGACCAGGGCCTTTTATAGATAATTTACACCATTGTTGAAGTTTCCAAATATAAAAATAGAAGTTAGTGACAGAAAGGGAGATAGTAAGCCAGATGCTGAAGTCAACAATAAATTAAGGGAAGTGGTTGGGTATCAGGAGAGCACAAAGAAGGGTATCAAGTGGGAAAATGGAAAGATATGCTTCAAAGGAGATCGGTTTTGTGAAGGAAGGTAGGAGAGACAGTTATAATGAGGCAAAGGGAAGCAAGATGAACACTTCTCTGACCTCTAGTCCAGCTCTGAGAAGGGAATCATTTAGAACATCATGAGGATAGATGATGATAGATGGTCTGGGGTACTTGGTCCTCTGATGGAGACTGAGATGACAGCTACATTTGGTGGGCTGCAGGGAGATCTCAGGTGGGACTCACCTGAGGCTGGGTGTGTTGTGGTACTCTACAACATGCAGTCATTGAACTTCTGAGGATGCCTGCTCTTGCCTGAGAATGGGATACATACAATGTTGTAAGATTTGCATTGTGGAGGTTTATACAGTTTTTGCCAGTTGTGTGTTTTTCATTGCCAGAATTCTAAAAGGGAATGAGTGCTGAATGGTAAATCTTGGCATCCTGTATCCAAACTCTTTTTTACTGATGTGACCTTGTGTCATTTAATTGTTATAATCCTCAGGGAATATAATATCCCTCATTTCACAGGTGAAGAAACCGAAGATCAAAAATTTAAATAACCCAAGTCCACGTAATTTAAAAGATTTAGGAATTTCTATTATGCCACAGTATTTTACAATCATTAGTAATTACCTTTAATATTATTAAGCCAGATAACTCTTACCCTTCCATTCCTAAATCCATCTTTCACTCCCCTAAATTAATGTTATTGGAACTCTGCTTTATTTACAGCATTCCAAAGCAAATGAACATTAAATATACCTCATTTTGTTTCAGTGCTGTTCGGTTCGGTTCATCTCATTAACCAGGCATGTAGTGCCTCTATGTACAAGGCACTCACTAGGTACTGGGGTTAAACAGAGCTGAATGCGATTTGTATCCTGCTCTTAAAAGCTTATAATCTAGTGGAAGAAATGGAACTTCAGGTAACTAAATAATCAACAAATATTGTCGCCATTTGATGAAAAAACTAAAGCTTAGAGAATAAAATGCTCCAGGTCACCCGCTCCTGTATGAATTGCCCTACCTCCTTTTAGTAGAGAGTTTTAGCCAACAGAGCATTAGACTGAAAGTCAGGACATCTAGGTCTTAGATCCTTGTCTATTGTAATTAATTAAATGAGTGACCTTTGGCAAAAAAAGTCTTCTCTTTGCCTTAGTTTCTTTACCTATACTATGGAGATAATAATTTATGCTGCGCCTCATATAAATTCAGGGAATCAAATATTGATGCATGTGAGAGTGCTTTGGAAATAAATTCCTAATGAGGTGGTATAATCATCTTGTTTCTCTCTTGTTCATTGGATGAGCATTATGAATAATATCTGCTTTTGTTCATATGCTTCATGAATAACTGCCATCCACATCATGTTTGGAATACTGTATTGACCAAATGATGCATTGTTGGCTATTGTTTTGGTGACATTAGTCTGGTGGTAAAGGTTTTAAAGACACAATATCATGTAAAATCTCCAAAAAAGAATACCAGATTTGAGGGCAGAAGACCTGAGTTTGTAGTCCAGCTCTGCTATTTCCTAGTGTGGGCAAGTCATTTAATTTCTTTGCACCTCAGTTTATTTGCCTGTGAAGTAGATGTTAATACCTTCTCTGCCTTTCTTGTAGGAATATTGTGAAAATCAAATATAATGGATATGAAAGTTTTTTGTGAACAATGACAAAAACCATTTCTACTGGAATCTAATGAGGTCCAGAGCTAGAAGCCATGACTGATTCATTTTATAACCTTAGTGACTAATAGGCAGCTTGTTACACAGCAGGAGTTCAGTAGATTCCTGTAGAAATGAATCCTGACTCTGACTTGGTATTTGAGTTCCTCTTCTTTCTCTGTTTCCAGAGAAAGACAGGCTTAGCTCCAGGTCCAATCACAAAATCTACAATGTGAACTTCATTCTGCTTCAAGACCTTTGTGCTCTCCAAAGCTATTCTTCCCTTGCCTCCCTTCCTTCTCCGCCCTTACCCTGCCATTCTCACACTTCAAGGCCCAAATGAAGTTGGGACTCTTTATCCAATGTCGCTCTCAAAATATCCTAATTATGATCACATCACTGAAAACGTCTGCTGAGATCTTCTTATCCCATTGTAAATGTGTGATGAATTGATACTAAACGGGCTGGCAGGAGATGGGCCTAGTTCCCAAGGTGGATTTCATTTCTTTAAATCAATTTTTAAGCATCCTTTCTGTTAAATATTATCCCCAAAGTTATTTGGTTTGGATAAGATACTTATATGGAGAGAGATTTTTGCAATTTTAATCTCTGTATTAGAGATATAGTTTTGATCAAAAAGACAATTTTCCCCCCCTATAAAATCAATAGAAAATACAGTAGCTACAAGCAGATTTTGTCCTGTCTAGACCTCTTAGAAGGAAAGTGCTGTTTTGAGTTCACTCTAGGAAAGGAAATACAGAGGCACATAAGAGGTGAACTGGGGAAGGGAAGTGAACCTTTTTCACATGACAAAAGTTACGTCTGTATACGAGCAAGTGTCACTTACCTAGAGAGTGGAGGAGGGAAGCCAAGGTTACAAATGGGAACATGTGAAAAGCAACATATGGGAGATGTGGGGCAAAGATAGGTTGAGAAACCAAGGACCTGGAGCTGGGCTCAGCCACAATTCAGATATCAGTGGGCTTGAGTAATGTATTCAGGCTCTGTGGGTATTTACAAATATGCCTCTTAGAAGGCCTTGCTTTTGCTTCATTAGTTCCCTCATCTCTAACCAACTTGGAGACAGCACTCTGTATTGGCCCCTTACCTTGCACAGGGACATGATTCATTGGAGAGTTGAGGCTCCTCTTTCCTCTGAGACTGACTACAGTAAGACTCATGGGAGTTTGTATTGCTGTTCTATTGATATACTATTAGTATTCTCCCTCCCTCTCTTATCATACCTTTTTCTTTGCCTTCACCACCGCCATCTCTTCCTCCTCCTCTGTCTCCTCCTCTCTCTCCTCCCCTTTCTTCTCCCTACTGCTCCTCTTCTTCCCCCTCCTCTTCTTTTCCTCCTCCTCCTCCTCTTTATTCTCCTTCTCTTCTTTTGGGAGTAAAGCAGCAATAGAAGAATTCAAAGGAGTTTGAGGCAATAGCAAAACCTTTTATTTTCATAATCGGGGTAAATGTATGTCATGTGGCTCTGATACGGGAAAACATTGACAAATGACCAAGATAATGTAAAAAGGCCAATTTAGGAAACTACTCTGAAGTCCTAGGGGATGGAGATAAAAGAAGAATTAAGTAAATAAGCCTAATAAAAGATTATATACATGGTTAGAACTCCAAATTCTTTAAAATTTTTTATTATTTAAGGAAGAAAATAATATTTGCATCACTTAATTTTAGCTGCAAATAACAGAAAAATGTGACTCAATTGTGTTAAATAAAATAATGTATTTTCTTACACAGAAAGAAGTCCCAATGTAAGCTGGTGCCAAAGAAAAATTGCATCAGAGGTAAAAAGGCAAGACAGGTTTTTATTCAAGACTGTTGCAACAGGGGAGAGAGACTGAACTCAACTCCACTGAAACAAAAAGCAGGAGAGGTTATAAGCCCTGGGGTGAGCTAGTAGAAAAGTAGTAGATGATATTGGTGGGGGAGGATTGGTCAACGTGATTGGGTCATCCTGTTTGCTAATTGATACTTATCAAAGCTAGGCTCCTACCTTCTCACAGAAACTGGTAGATAGGGGATTATCTTTCTTGATGATTTCATTTCAAAGGTATGGCTCCCGCGTCCTTGAGAAAGATATTCCTGGGTTGTAAAACTGGCAAGAGGCTGAAAGGTGATTTACATCTCAAAGGAGTAGAGGAAGAATTTACAATTGTAAGTTTTCTAAAGTAACATCCTAAGAAAAGGGAAGTCAGAGACCTGTAGTAAGGAAGAAACGTCTAAAGTTTAGTCAAGCTGAGAATGATGTCAGAGGCATCTTGCTGAATAGTACTGGGGTCAAACTTGATTCAGAGTGTGAATGACAACCTTAAGGAGCCAGAGTGTTTCTACCTTTGCTCAAATTCACCTGAGAGCCTCAACTAGTTGATTGTTCATATAACTGAAAGGCAAGGGGAATTGGCATCAGGTATTGTTGAACTTAGTTGCTTAAATTTCATTGAAAATCTGTTTTTATTTTTCATCTTTTAATGCATAGTTTGTTTTGCCCTAGTTTAATCTCAAGCAGGTTTTTCCTCTCATGGTAGCAAGATATCCCTACCAATTCTATACCTACATTCTTTCAGTCCAGCATAACAACAGAAAGAGTTTTATTCTCAATAATTTCACGAAAAATTCCTAATATAATTTTCACTGTTCAACTTGAATTAGGTATCCAGCTTTGAATCTATCTCTTAGGCCAGGGGAATAGGATATACTCATTTTCTCAGGCTGGGTATTACACATCCCTTAAACCAGAAAGTGAGTTCTTTCCCAACCAGATGGTGGTTTCCAAAGGGAAAACCACTGTGCTTTACCAGAAAAAGGTGAAATGCATGCCAGAAAGGCTAAAACAATATAGGACTATGCTATTGTTTTTCAAGTCCTCTTCTTACTTTTGTTCAGGGAACAAGCAGAGTGGGGCTATGCTGAAGGTAGGAACTTAAAATGTGAAACAAAGGGCCAGATAACCTGCATAGTTCTATCATTATTGACAGATAATGTTACTGAAAGATGAGTTACTAGCACTGCATATTTTGAGGTGTATTGCAGTTCTTTCTATACTAGGAAGGCTACATCAAGCTAACTTGGTGGCTCTAGCATAATGGTTCTTCTCTCTTTATATTTATTAAGACTTCATGCACCTCAAGTTTCTCTCTGCTGATAGTTTTGTTCCCATGCTGACTTTTCTGAAAGAAAGAAATTGTGATCTTAGCTGCCTCTTCTCAGAAATTCCTACCTGGCTCTTGCCCACTAAGTCAGCTGCTTGTCTTTAGTCTTGAGGTTTACCCTATATGTGGCTCTCTACATTATTTTGAACACTCCCTCCTCACCATTTTTTGGCTTCTTTCTGTTTGGCTTTCTACGAGGGCTCCCTCTTTTTGCTTTGCCCTAGATTGCCAACTTCCTACAGGATGGACTATTCAGATATGATCTTGTATACTCCAAGACACTGCTTCTCAACTCTTACCTTGGTCCTCTGTATTGAAATTTATAGGAAAACCTACACTATAGTGTAACTCAGACCTTCAGAATGTTCATCTCAACCAGGTCTACATGACCCCAGGTTTTTATTTTCTGAGAATTGAGATAAGAGAATGCAATGAGGAGTTGAAATCAGTATTCTAATTTGTTTGGCAATATATTTCCCACTATAAAGGCAAAAGTTGGATTTCTACTTTATATGTCACCGTCTGTGAAGTTGTGTTGGTACAGTCACTCTGGGTTCAGGAGTAAAGGAGAGTCTCTTGACAGAGGCATAATGGCTTTGGAGCTGGATCCATTTGAGTTCCAATGTAAAACTGCACATGTGCAAATTACTCAACCTCTCTGAGCTTAAGTTTCTTTATATTCTAGCTACAAATGATGAAGACTACTTCTCAATGTTGCAGGGATTAATGAGACTTGTGATCTATAATATACTCAATGGTAGGCTCTTCACATGGTAGTATACTGCATTATAAGAGCCTAAGAAAAATGTAGGCTCAGATTCTGTAGCATGGTGATAGCTCGAAGATAATTCTACCATGTAGGACTCTGCTTGAGTTGCCTTCTTTTCTTTCAAAACTTCCCAACCAATGTACCATGGCCTGATGGTATGCTGTGAATGGACAGCAAATGCCTTGAGTTATCAATCCTCTTTGACCTCCAGGCAGCTGAGCAGGTCCTGGGGGTGGCTGAATTTCCTTGGGTGATTATCATCATTCAAAAACAACCTCACCCATTCCCTTGATTGTGCCATACAAATATTTTCAGTTACTACATGTGTCACGGTGTAAAATAGTTTGGAAAGTAATACTCTTATTTTTCTTTAGATGCAGCAATCTTATATGTGAGATGAATGACACATAGTATCAATAAATGTCATGGGAAAATGAATGCTAAAGGACAGAAAGCTTAGTAAATTGGTGAAGATTGAGCTAATTCTTGAAAAACAAGGAAGATTCAGCATACTAGGAAGTAGAAGAAAAGAACCAAAGCAGAAAAATTTAAAGTGAGGAACAGATACATTTACTGGCTGTGCCATCAGGGCACTTAACACTAGCTGACCTGGTGGATTGACTGTGTCTGTTTTTGCTCATACTAGGTCTGGTGTAAGTTAGGTAGCCCTGCTCCATCTTGTAGCCATGCCATCTGGAACATGTGGCCTCTAAAGATGCATGAACAGTGAAGAGAGGGTTGGAAGACATCAGGGGAGGTGTAAATAGCTAGGCCTACTTATGTCATCTCTACCACCAGAACTCATTCATATCACTCACTCTAACTCTGTGGAAGTTTGGAAAATGTAGACTTCCTATGTGATCAGAGAAAGAAGATGGTCATTGTCTTTGCCATAATAACTTCTAGGGACATCTATGTAGGAATACTAATTATCAGCAGAGATTGATTGAGGAGCAAGTTATCATGAGAAAGAGAATGATCTGGGGAGGTCTCAACGTCATATCCATAAATTAATACAGCCTAATGTATTCTTCACCATTAAAGCTTATAAATGATGAGAATCCAATGTCATCTGGTCGAAGCACTGATGGAGACACTCGACAGTCTTGATTGGTTCCCACTACCTCTTCTTGCTTCTACTGGTCAGCTATTGCTTCTATTTAAATCCTATCAAATTTATGCCCTTAGTAAAGGTGGGAATTGGTGTCATAGAAATTCTGGATGTTAGGGAGCTTGATGCTTCCTCAAGAGAATATGAGGTGAGCTTGGAGCACCTTTATGGAGAATTCTTTATAAAGTTATAGGAGAGAAGGCTGAAACAGTAGCTAATATCTTGATTTGAAGGGATAAACTTTTCATGTCAGGGTAAAGAGTATCATCTTATCATCTTCATTCTTATATTGTGGGGAGTAACTGAAAAATTTTGAGCAGGGTTGTCAACTTATTTATCAAACTATGCCTTAGGAAGATTAATCTGGCGTTCCCTGATGCCCACTGCAAGCTAGGTTAATACCTAGCTAGGTTAGTCCCTTTTCTGTGACTCCATTTCTCTCTGTAATTCTGCCTGTGATTCCACTTACAACTTTCTTGTGCTAAGATCTGTTTGGTGTTTCCCTCATCCACTCTAATGAGCTCATCTTGGACTCAGGCTAGCCTGATTTGTTTTACTGTCTTAGTGTTTCACATATTGCCTTATAGCAACCCATTTATGGAGCACACATTCTCAAAAGCTGTTTATAAGGTCACCTCCTCCATCCACCTCATCAAACCAATCTGGTTAATTGGCAGTTCAACTCTTCTGAGAAATGGATATTCCCAAACCTAAGCCCTGAAAGAAACTAAGTAACCCCTGAATCATCAAAGAGATTCAATCATACTCAACCTATATTTTAATGATTGATATGTTCATTATATTAAATTATTGGAAAGTTGTTCCTCTGTACACAGGATGTTTTATTAAGTAGGACATCCTGTTTCTCAACTATTATTATCTCTTTATGTTGATTTAAATAATCTGTTTGAATAGGTGAGCAGGCCATAGAGAAACCTCATGATTTCAATAGTTTTATGAATATTGAGATTTACAGACAAAAATGGAGTATGGTGACTGACCATATATCTGTTTTTCTAGGGGTATTGCTAAGTCTTATATGATCCAGTGGGATATGGAAAGGAACTAAAATTGTTGCAGGAAGGGAACCCCCTTCCAGGGCCCAAGAGTGGGCTTTTGTCTAACACTCAGCAATGAATTGTCCGAGGAAACACACATACTGACAAAGTAAAAGACTGTTTTGGGAAGGGGGCGCCTGGGCAGAGAGCAATAGGGTAAGGAAACCCAGGAGAACTGCTCTGCCACGTTGCTCGCAGTCTCAAGTTTTATGGTAATGGGGTTAGTTTCCGGGTTGCCTCTGGCCAATCATCTTGCTTGGCCCATATTTGGTCTGACTCAGTGTCCTTCCTGGTGGCATGCACATCTCTCAGCCAAGGTGGACTTCAGCACGAAGGATTCTGGGAGGGTGGTAGGCTGGCATCTCCTCTCTCCTTTTGGTCCCTCCTGAACACTTCCAGTTAGTTTTACAAGACATATCATGGGCTGGAGTTTCCTCCCTCTTTTTGGCCCCTCCCAAATTTTCCCGGTTAGTTTTCGGGGGCAGCACCATGCTCCTTATTGGGACCTCCTGTTGTGAGACAACTCGTGCAAGTGGTTATTATCTTGCCTGGCCAAGGAGGGCGGTTTTGGTCAACAGTTCCCCAACAAAATCTTTGGAGCATCTGCTGCAATACTTTGGGAAATATGCTAGATATTTTACATATGTTTTCCCTTTTAAATCTTCTAATAACCTGCAGAGTTAGCGTCAATAGCCCCATTTTGCGTATGAGTAAATTAAATCTCGGAGAGATTAGATCTACTGTCCAAGGCAAACGTTCAGTAAATGATCTGTAAGATCCCCAGACTTGCAAACCAACATTCCATGTGGTGAAAACAGATCTGAGTCTTTAGCATGGTTAAGACAACCATGGTGTAAATATCTGAAACTAACTTTTTCATGATGCAATAGCCATTTTTCTGCACGTTCCCACCCCCTTCCTATTCTTCTGATTCTTCTACACTGTTCTAATTAATTGACATTGAGTGAGTCTGTCCCTTGGGGATTTGCTTCACCTTAGATAGCCTGTATGCAAAACACCTCTCAGCATAGAAAGATCAACTTACAAATGCTTCTATGGCAACCATGAACTCCCAAAGACTGCTTAGACACTCCTTTTGCCATGCATCTGAAAGCCAGCAAAATGCGTGCTTTTTAAAGTTTTATTTTAAAGCAAAGTCCTCTTACCAATGGTCAGCCACTATTTTTTTTTTTAGTATAATTAGTTATGCAACTCCTGCTGATTGTTGCCAACCTAAATCAAGCAGCTTTGAGCTGCCCCCTTCCCTCAACACCTAGCTCCTTGTCAATAGATCTTTTTTTCACTTTATTTTCTCCTGGAGGGGCCCTACTGACATGGTTTTTATATGCAATTGAGAAAATAAGATGCAATCATGTATTTCAAATAAAATCATATTCTCACTAAGACTTGCCATATCTTCGTCCCAACAACCAGAGTATTTTGAGTGGTATCAATGCTGCATAACACAATTGAGCACATTTTTTTCTTTGAAAAATTTTTTGGAAAAGAAAGTGGGAAAATATTTTTAAACAGACTTCTCTCTCTTTTTACTTGACAAATAATATAATGCTTATCTAGTGGTAGATTCATGGAGTAGTTGCGCTCATAGTTGTAAGTTAAAAAAAGAGAGCCAACAAAACTTGAAAATTTCTTGTTCTCATAATGATTTAAAATACAATGATTATGTTTTTCTGCACAAAATATTGGGACGAATTGTCTCACACATTGTGTGGCAATGGGAGAAAATGTTGGCAATGAAGGTTGTCTAGGACAATCTCATGAGTAGGGTTGGTCTCTTCTAACTGGAGAAGAAAGGAAAGATGATAATAAGCTCTGAATTAACTTCCTGGAAGAATTATTCAGAGACACAGGCAGGTGATTTGCAGGTAAGCCTCCATGTACCTGTTAAATTTACCCTCCTATCGTCTCAGTTCTGTGCTACATGCTGTGGGATATTTAAAAAGAAGTATTAAAAAACAATGTTGTCTTTGAGAGATTTACAATCCACTAGAGAATGCAAGGCGAACACACATAAAGCCATCAGCAAACAATGAATAACAGAGGGGAGTGGGTAATTATGAATGATGCTGTAATGTCCTAAGAAGCTGCCTGTAGGGGGAAAAAGTAATGTTCTCTTTCTACAACTGAACCTAATTTCCTTCATCCAATGGCAGAAACCTTGATATTTTTCATCTTTCCTACATTTTCTCAGTCACTTGGAGCCTAGCTCTGTCATTTTAGGTCTTTCCCTCCTCCTCCTCCTCCTCCCCTTCTCCTTTACTGGTGTTAAGAGGGACCTTTTGTGAAGTCCTGACACTGAAAGAGTGTAGGAGAAGGAGACTGATACATGTTGGTTTCAAAGCAGAGCTGGCATCTGCTAGGGTTCACTGTCTTGTTTGTTCTTGGGTACCATGACCCTTCATGTCTCCCTTTTCTGGCCAAAGTATATTTGGCTTCTGGTCATGTAATTTATGCTGCCTTAATGCTTACTCCCACTGACAAACCATTTTCAGAGTGAATTCTCTTATTTTTGTCTCTCTCTCTCTGTCTTTCTTTCTCTGTCTCTGTCTCTCTTTCTCTCTCCATCCATGAGAGTAACGGTCCAAACTTGGACTAGAAAAACTGGACAAAAATGTAACATAATTGTTTTCAGACACTGGACAACAGGCCTCATAGGACTTAGGGTCCCTGAGAGAAGAGACACATACAGGATGAACTCTACCATGCCCCAGCTTTCTGCCCAGAGGGAGTTTTCAGTGTGTAGTGCAGGCAGGGCAAACACAAGCAGAGCACAATGGTCTTGCTGGTTGAGGAAACAGATGTTTGGAGTCTGGGGAGACTTAGGTGAATAGAATTTTCAGGACAGAATTCTGAAGAGAAGTGAACATAGTAAAGAAAGAGTTTCCAAAATCTTCATAGGAGTCCTCTTGAGTCTTTGACTGAATACCATTCTGTGAATGTATTGGGTGAAGTTCCACAAGTATGGACATAAGACAACTTCTGAAGGAAAACAAATTTCCTGAGAGTTGTAAGCTAAATAATTCCCAGAGTCCCATGGATCAGGAATAATTTGACTTTCACATTCAGAATACAGAGAACGTATTAAATATATGGGACAATTATTAGAAACCCTAGAAGACTTATGTCTTAGTAGTGGTACTAAATTCTACTTATAGGTAAGTCTACCATAGATTACCCCTAAAACAGCTTGAAAACAATACTCAGAAGGAACAAATTATTGAGCAAAGTAATTGCTTGCTGTAACAAAGTTCAAAGCTCTCTCATAGATTACACCAAAATTTAGCACTCAACTATGTAACATTCACAATGCCTGGCATCCAATCAAGAAATGTGAGACATGTGAAGAAGGAAGAAACTGTGACCCATAACCAGGAGAAAAAATAAGAGGATAGAAAAATAGGCCCATAAATAACAGAGATGAAACAAGTAGCAGACAGAGATCTCAAAAGAGCTTTTATAAATATGCTCAAGCTTTTAAAGAAACATGAACCTAAAGGGGAAAGACATGGGAGAAATATTTCAAAAACAAATGTAGACTCTAAAGATGGAAAATAAGATGTATGAAATAAAATTTTTACTGAATGCTCTTAAAACATATTAGACACTTCAGAAGAAAAGATCAGTGAACTTGAAACACGACAACAGAAACTATTCAAAATGAAGAATAAGAGGAAAAGAATAAACAAAAACAAAGTCTAAGTCACTTGAGAATAAAATATCAAGCTGTCTAACACACATACTCTGTAACTGGAGTCCCAGAATCTAAATTTTTCTGTAAATCTAAAACTGTTCTAAAAAATAAAGTTTTTCTAAAAAAGTAATTAAAGGATGAAATAAGATATTCCATGATACCACTAGTTATGAGAAAGTTGGGATGAGCTACATTAATGCCAGACACAGTAAATTTCTGGGTACTGACTATTGTCAGAGATAAACAGTGACATTTTATAATGACAAAAAGATGGATTCATTGTGAAGACATAACCAATCTAAATGTGTATGTATCTCAAAGCAGTTACTCAAAATACACAAAGCAAAAATTAGCTGAAATATAGATATAAAAGAATAGAGAATAGAGAAATAGAAGAAATAGAAAGAAATAGAGAAGGGAGAAATTTACAAATGTAGCTGGAAATCTCAACACTCCTCTTTCACTAACTGATACAATACTAGTCAGAAAATCAATAGGGATATAGAAGAAACTATCAAACGACTTGACCTAGTTGATATTTATAGAGCTCTCCACTGATCTGCTGAAGAACATAAATTCTTTTATTTACCAATGTAGACCATTTCTTGTACCACAAAACAAGTCGCAGTTCTTTGGTCCACAGTGGAATCAACTTAGAAATCAGCGATAGAAAAATATCTGGAAAATTCCTGCATATCTGGAAATTAAACAAAATGCTTCTAAATAACCCATGGGTCAAAGAAGAAATCACAAGAGAAATTGAAAGTATTTAACTGAAATAAAATAAAAACGAGAAAATTCTGGGATGCAGCGTTTTAATGTTCTTGGCTGCTGTAACAAAATACCATAGTCTGGGTGGCTTAAATAGCAGAGATTTATTTCTCACAGTTCTGGAGGCTGGGAATTCCAAGATCAAGGTGCCAGCCGATTCAGTTCCTGTTGACAGCTTTCTTTCTGGCTTGCAGAGGGCCAAAGTCTCACTGTGTCCTCACATGGCCTTTCTGTGGTGTGTTCAAGAGGCATCTGAGAGTGAGAGATCTCTTTCTTCCTCTTCTTAAAAAGCCACTAATTTCATCATGAGGGGCCAACCCTCATTACCTAATCTAACCCTAATTATCTCACAAAGATCTCATCTTTAAATACCATGTTATTGAGGGCTAGATCTTCAATATGTGAATTTTGGGGGACACAAACACTGAGTGCATTAAATGCAGTCAAAACATTGTTTAGTTCTCACAAAAAAAAAAAAAAAAATCTACAAAACTTTTTCATTCTCCCATACTGGGACTCTGTTCTCATTAAACAATAATTCCCTATCTGCCTTCCCCTAGTCCCTGGTAACCACTGTTCTACTTTCTGTTTCTAAGAGCTTGACTATTCTAAGTACCTCACATAAGTATAATGACACAATATTTGTCCTATTGTGTCTGATTTATTTCACTTAGTGTAATGTCTTCAAGTTTCATCCATGTTTTATCAGAATCCCAATCATTTCTAAGGCTGAATAATATTTCATTGCATATACACACCACCTTTTGTTTATCTGTTCGTCTATCAGTGGACATTTGGATTATGCCCACCTTTTGGCTATTGTGAATAATGCTACTTTGAACACTTAAGTATAAATATCTGTTGGAGTCTCTTGATTTCAATTCTTTTGGGTACACACACAGAGGTGGAATTGCTGGATCACATGTTTCATATGTTTAATTTTTTGAGAATATCTTTAATTTTTTGAGAAACTACCTTAATGTTTTCCATAGTGGCTGCAACATTTTACATTCCCACCAGCAATGCACCAGGGTCCCAGTTTTTTCCTAACACTTGTTTTCTGTTTTTTTGATAATAGCCACACTAATGGGTGTGAAGTAGTGTCTCACTGGAGTTTTGATTTGCATTTCTATAATAATTAGTGATTTTGAGCACCATTTCATGTGCTTATGGCCATTTGTATGTCTTCTTTCAAGAAATGTTTATTCAAGTCTTTTACTCATTTTTGAATTTTTAAATTTTCAGATTAGAAATAAGAAAGGTTTATAATCAATGATCTTAAGTGACCTTAAGAAGCTAGAAAAAGAGCAAAGTAAACTCAAAATGAGTATGTGGAAGGAAATAATAAGTGTGGAAATCAATGAAATAAAAACCAGAAACATAGAGAAAATTGATTAAACTTACAACCAATTAGCAAGTCTTCTTGATTCCTACCTCCTGAATATTTCTTCAGTCTATTACTCTTCCAAAGTCTAGGCCCTTAAATACCATATTACAATGCCCTGTGTAATATGAAGTTACTTAACTATTGTGCAAAATTGAGGAGAAGGTTGGACCATGTTGTTTTTATCTTGGTATCTCCAGTGTCTGGCATAGTACCTTCTTAATAATATGTGTTCGAAGATTACTTGACTAATTAATTCACAATTTTCCCTCACAAATTCAAAATGATAAGATGGTGAGGACAAGGCAAATATGCATAAACAACATAGAACAATGTAGGAAAGTACAGTGGAAAGGGCACAACGTTTAGAATAAAAAAAGTCACCTCTTAACAGTGTTTCTCTACACAAATCCTGTGGTTCTTTGGATCCTCATCTATAAAGTGGGTGCAATTCAAATAGTAAGTATTATAAGAAGTTTGGGATTTCCATTCACTAAAAATGATTTCATTGATTCAGATTGATGGCTAAACTTGGTTTGGTCCAGGTAAATCCTGCTCTATTCCATGTTAGAATTGTGCAGTGTCTCCATGCATGCCTCTTCATGTACTATCTAAAAAGTCACCCTTCTTTTGTGTCATCTTCTTTGAAGTGTAATCCCAATCTAAATCACTAGATACAAGATTGCTGAGATCAGGTACAATGACTTTCATCTTTGTCTCCCTGGAACCTTACAAGTTCCTGGCTTAATAAGGGCATAATAAATCATTGTTAAATAATGGAGTAGAAGAGTAGGAAAGATCTCAGAGCCTAGAGAAAAGAAAATTGCTAATACTTTATTTCTATAAGGAGCTAACCTGGGATCCACTGCCCAACAGCTCTAATTTCTCCATGTAACACTTGTCACTTGAAATGCCAAGGATGAGGTTAAATATTTGGTTCTGTGCAGACATTTTCCAGGACCTCATTGATACCAGACTCCAAATTGTTTTCAGACTATTTGGCAAATCTCTGCTCTTTTCTATAAGCATGGAGAGCTTTTCTCTCTGGCACAAGATTTCCATAGATTACTTTCTTCATCAACCGACACTTGTGGAATTTGTCCATGCTCTGAAAGCAAAATAGAAAGTGAACAGAAAAAAGAAAACTGTAAACTTGACTGCAAACTAGCAAAGGAAGAAAACTTTGGTGCTGGAAGTTTCTGAAATTCAGTCCACAGGCAAGTCACAAGACTTTGTCACAACAGATTTCTCTCTCCTCTCTCTGTCCAAACTACATACATTATTTCAGGCCCCATTCCAATCCCACCTCCGTTTATGATCAGACTGTTACCCACTGCCCTCTGCATTATTTGTATTTCTGTAGCATTTATAAATGGAGCCACAAACTCTAGCACCTATTTTAAATACGTTCTGTAAAAATAATTATGTCTGTACTGCATAATATTTTTGAAATGCTTTTAAATTTCCCTCATTTGGTCTTTGCAATTCTTTGGAGAGGGTATTGGTGTTAATGCACCCATTTTACAGGTCAGAGTCAGAGTGCCTCAGGGACTTATATGAGGTTATGTACCTAAAGGTAAGTTTTCTGATTTCAAACACGTTCACTGACTTACTGGTTTATGCATGCTTTCTTTGTCTTCCCAACAGAGTCTAGTGGAATACTAGGCACAAAGCAACAAGCTTAATAATTGCTATTTTTTCATTTCAGAACATATGTTGGTGCAAAGTTCCCATTTGCCCTAAAACATCCTATTTCTGTTCTTTTGTTATGTTAAACATACCTTGCTTCAGATTTTAGCCTAGCTTCTTAGGTACTTATTTGTAGTAAGGCCTAGAATAGTAGAAAATAGAAAAAACAAGTTGTAAGGAATCTTGAGATCACATAACCTACCAGCCGCCTTCTTTTCCAGCCTGACATCGATTCCTCCTTCTGATAATAGACCCACCAACTTTGCTGGAGAACCAGTTCAATGTGGCTCTGTTGGTGGTGGGCTCTTCCTTCTTCTCTACCTCCCATAGGTCTGGGCGCATGACTTAGATCCAGACAAACACCCAATACCCTGGTCAAGGTTATTGGTTCAGCAATAGGCACATGATTTGAGAACAGCCAGTCAGAGTTCTCCCTGAGATCTATTTCTTTTTGCCAGTGCTATGGGGAAAGGGACTTTTCCAGTGGTAGAATATGAGTCCTAGATTCTGAGACTCCATCACACCCATTACATGGAGATAGTCTACCTGAGAAAAATGGAGCCCCAGTGATATCATTTGAGTCCTTTGTCCTAGTCACCCCTAAGCTTAACACCAAACCTGATCTTCACAGTTCAGTTAATAATTCTTTTTAATATTTAAGCTAGTTCCAGTTGTATTTTTTTTAAATTTTATTTATTTATTTATTTATTATTATTATTTTTTGGCTGTGTTGGGTCTTCGTTTCTGTGCGAGGGCTTTCTCTAGTTGCGGCGAGTGGGGGCCACTCTTCATCGCGGTGCACGGTCCTCTCACTGTCGCGACCTCTCTTGTTGCGGAGCACAGGCTCCAGATGCGCAGGCTCAGTAGTTGTGGCTCACGGGCCCAGTTGCTCCGCGGCATGTGGGATCTTCCCAGACCAGGGCTCGAACCCGTGTCCCCTGCATTGGCAGGCAGATTCTCAACGACTGCGCCACCAGGGAAGCCCTCAAGTTGTATTTTTGTTACTTAAAAATTTAAAGAGTATAAACTGATACAACTGTCACTCTACGGAAGAGAAAATTCATGTCTAGAGATGACTTACTGAAAAAACACAAGTCTAGTTAATGATAATGTCTGAAAAGAATTAATACAGATCACTATAATTTTAGTGTAAGACTTTTTCTAGTTTACTAAATTTTAGTATACAACTTTTTACTTTTTTGGGCGATATACTGCCTTTATACCATAAGACTGCATACGTGTATAGTCACTGTTACACTTACGAATTTTAATATATTTTACCATCTAAGATTAAGCCCATTCTTGTTCTAAAGTTCTGTGATTCATTAATGTCTGCTGTTCATGGGTTGTGGTGTAATGTTTGGTTTATGTATAGTACATGTTTAGAATACTTTTTAGAGATGTACTGGTAATGGAGGGTCAGAGAAGCTGTATAAATTGCTCAATATTACACAGGGAATAAGGGACAAAGTTAGCATTCAAATTCAGCTCTATTTGACTTTAACCTATGATCTTTTCTCTATACCAGAGACCTTCATGCTTCTCTGCACTGATCTGAGTTTTTCATTTTATCGATGAGAATCCAGAGCTCAGAAAATTTTACCACTTGTTCAAGATCATGCAGTGGCAGAACCAGAACCTATTCACCCAACACCAAAAATCTAGACAATGTTGTGAGTGCTGAAGATAAACACTCACAGATACTACATGGTTTTGTTTTGTTTTGTTTTTTACTCTAGAACATGGATATTGAGTATATATTTTTTTAACATCTTTACTGGAGTATAATTGCTTTACAATGTTGTGTTAGTTTCTGCTTTATAACAAAGTGAATCAGCTATATGTATACATATATCCCCATATCCTCTCCCTCTTGCGTCTCCCTCCCTCGCACCCTCCCCATCCCACCCCTCTGGGTGGTCACAAAGCACCAAGCTGATCTCCCTGTGCTATGCGGCTGCTTCCCACTAGCTATCTATTTTACATTTGTATACAATAAATATACATTTGTATATTTATATTTTACATTGTTATATTTGTATATTCCTGCATGGTTTTTGTGTTAACAGAATATAGCTGACAGTGAATTATTCACTTCCCATTACAGTTGAGTTGGCATTGCTAGTCCCTAAATTCTCAGGTTTCTGGACCCCAGCTTTGAAGAAAATGCCTTTTAAATACAAAGGTATTCCAGCCTCTGATAAGGGGTTTATTAGTGGGGTTCTTCAGAGAAACAGAACCAAGAGGATAGATGTAGATATAGATATATCAATAGTATAGATACAGACATAGAGATATAGACAGATTTATTGTGAGGAATTGGTTTATGCGATTACATGGGCTGAGAAGTGCCATAGTCTGGTGTCTGCCATCTGGAAGCCCAGGAAAGCTAGTGGTGTAGTTCTAGTGCAGACCTGAAGGCTTGAGGATCCGGGGAGCTGATATGTAAGTCCAAGTCCAAAGGCCTAAGAACCAGGAACTCTGATGTTTGAGAGCAGGAGAAGATGATTGTCCCAGCTCGAGCAGAGAGCAAGTTTTCCCTTCCTCTGCCTTTTTGTCTAATACAGGCCCTCAATGGAATGAATGATTCCCTGCCACACTGGAGAGGATGGATCTTCTTTGCTCAGTCTACTGATTCAAATACTAATCTGTTCCAGAACGCTCTCACAGACACACCAAGAAATGTTGGGCGTCCATTAGCCTAGCCAAGTTGATAAATAAAATTAACCATCACAAAGGGGGTAGGGCTGCCTAGCAAATGTGCTTTCCTCATGGATCTGTGCCAGGCAGGTGTTACAGCCCAGGTGGACACTAAGGGCAACAGCAAGGAGAGACTTCAGAAGGCAAGGATAAAACCATGTCAGGAGAGTTCTTGTGGTTACAGTTAAAGAGGCCAAATCTATTGCCATGTTCCAAGGGCAAATCTGGAGCTGAGGATGAAAAAGAAAACCAAGAAGTGAAGTTCTAAGTAGCACAGGAATATAGTGGTGCTAAGGAACAAAGGCAAGAATAAGGTGAGAGGGTCTAGGATTTTATGTTATGTGGCACAAGGATGCTGATGTTATTGGCCTTCACTGCATGGTGCTTTTGTAGATGCAGCCTGAATTTTAGGAAAATGTTGGACAAATTTTAGGAGAATTTAGGAATTCCATTTCAAAATGTATATGGTGTGGAAGCTGCCTAGCTGTGGAAGAAGAGTGGATGTTTTTTCTGGTTGGATCCATTGCAAAACTGCTCTTTTCCCCAACTTACATAAACTCCACACTGAAGTACTTACAGATTAAAAGCATTTCCCGAAAGCACTTGGAACACTTCACAGTTTTCATTCTTTAATTCTTATATATAGGTACACTTAAAAATATTATAGAAAACTACTCCACCATGCAGAACTGAAGAAAGCCTCAGAAAGATAGGAAAGCTTTTTGTGTTGATTTTAAGACCATGTGTATATAATTACTTGGAGATTTCAGACTTGAAGTTTTCTCAATTGAGATAAGGCAAATGACCATTTGACACCACAAAGCAAAAAAAGCAAATCTGGGTGGGAACCTTGTCACTTTTGGAAGAGAAGCAGCTTCTTTTGGAGAGCTAAGATTTCACTTCTCACTCTTTGGCTGCAAGTGTTTTACACTGAAGTTGGCAACTGTTACAGAAAGGAAGCTTTTTGACAATTTAGTAGTTTTCTTTTTCTCTTTTTGAACCTCAGAAATTTCATGCTCACATTTTCAGATTTCCCATAATTTTCTTTATTCAAAGAAGGTGCAACTCTTTTTGAACCTGATGAAAATACACATTTAACTCAAAAATTATGTGCTATTTATTGCTCTTATTTTGTTTAAAGTGATATCAAGTTCATTTTAGAAAAGTTGGAATATACAGTAAACATATTAAAAAAGAGCTGTAATTCCACTACCCTGAGATAATTACTGTTCCTATTTTGATGTTTGTCCTTCCAGGTATTTTCTGTGCTAATCGATATTTTATGATAATGATTCATGTTTCACACACTAAATTGTCATCTAGTTTTTACCTTTTTACATCAAAAATTAGACTCTTCAAAATGGATGTGCCATCATTTATTTAACTAATCACCACTAGTAGATGTTTAGGTTGTTGCTATATCTTCCCTATCACAAACAACTCTGGAATAAGCATCTTTGCAGATAAATCAATGTGCATATCCATGATGATTTCCTTACTATCAATACAATTCTAGAATTGAAATGTATTCCTGGATCTCAGAGTAATATCTTGGCATTTTACCTCTTTATTATTAGTTTGTAATAGAAATATTGGTTCAATTCAACTTTTAAGGTGTCAGGGTTAAGCCTGATTGGTTGATAGGCAAGTAGGTCAATATTGAGACTGGATATCAGGGACTGCAGCTTGATTGGATTTGGTAGTTATTCAGGGAAGCTGAGAAAGTGGGAGCCCAAGGTAGGTTGGTTAAGTGGAGATATAATCTTGGTTTAGGAGTGCCCATGTGACTGAACACTGTGCTTCATACTGTACACAAAATTCCTCTAAACTTTAAAGCCTCTAATGCAGGTATTTACCACCATTATTTTGGAAACACACCAACTGAGGCTCAGAGAACTTAGCTGAATATCTTTCCTACGGTTATCCCTCTAGGTCAAAGTCCCTCAACCTTGATACTGTTGACATGTTGGGCTAGATAGTTGTTACAGTGGGCTGTCCTATGCATTGTAGGATGCTTAGCAGCACCTTTGTCCCCTACCCAGTAGCACCCTATCCCCAGCTATGACAACCAAGAATGTTTCCAGATATTGCCACATGTCCCTTGGGGTGGGGGAATGGGAAAAATCATCCCTGGTTGAGAATCATCACTACTGTAGGTAGTATTGAAGACAAAATTATTCAAAATTTAAACTGTGTGATTCCATAGTGTATGTTCTTTTCCCTATAGCATTTCCTGAAAGCACTTGGAATTGCCTCTTTCCTGAACAGTAATCAAGATCTTCTCTCAGGTCCTTGCTGGTACCAGACCTGATTTCTCACCATGCTGTTGACGGCTTTTCCACTCTCTGAAAGTTTTATGACCCCACTCTCAGCAAACAATTCCACCCTCATTTGATTGAAAAGATTGAAGTCATTCAATGTTCCCTTGTTTTCCCATTTGTTCCCCACTCTTCCCCACACCACTCCAAATAAACTTATCTTCATTCAACCACTCCTCTCTCCACCTGTCTGAAGGAAAAGGGAATTTCTTGGATAGGTGTAGTGGATAGAGCTAGGCTTTGTAGTAAGAGAGCTCTGGGTTTGAATCTAGACTCTTATACTTACTACTGTGTGATCTTCAACAAGTTACTTAGCCATTCTAAACCCACTGTTCTTCATATAGAAAATGGGGATTAAAAATAACACATGTACAGTAATATTTTGATGAATAAATGAGTTAATGTACTTGAAAGTACCTAACAGAATGATGGCACAGAGAACTTAGGAACCACATTTTCCCCCCAGTAGTAAATCTTTGCTGGAACGATCCATTCCCTTCTCTTCTAGGAACGTGCTTCACTTACACTATTCTCTTTTGTTGTCTCTCTCAAAACAACATAAATCAGAGTAGAATTATGTATAAGATAAAGAAAAATTAAAAGAAAAGTCAATGAAAATCCCATCAGCTTTGAAAACTTTTAGTTTTTGGCCCTGTGTATAGTCATATACTGCTTGTGGTCATGTACATGTAAAATTTTGCAGTTCTGCCTCTTAATACTTATCGACACAACATAGACACACTGCTATGTAGCATTCTTCTTGTGTTAAAGACAACTAAATTGACAGTCTCATTGTTTATTTAACTATTCACCTACTTTCCAATAGTTAGATTGCTTTTGACCTGGGGCTGCTATCAACAATAATGTCATGCCTGTTTTCAGCATATAACTTTTTATTTCCTTTGGTTCTTTATGGCTTTTATACATTTAGAAACTAGTTTCCAGAAAGGTAGCTCCAGTTTGTATCAACACTAACAATGAACTCGTGCAAAGTTTTGACCTTGGGCTTACTGAGAATTTGATTTCCCCTCCCTCCACTGCAAACATAGTCATCAGCTTTCTAGGTGCTGATTTAATAGATGAGATGTTTTGTTGTTATGTAATTTGCATTGTTATTTTATTTACAGCCTATTGATTAAGCCATACTATTTTTGCATATGTTTATTGGTCATATTTTCGTATACTGTTCTCCATATTCTGATTTTAATCATTTTATCACCTTAGCCTACAGATGAAAATCAAGGTTTAACTTTCCTAAAGCAAACTTTCCCCTGAGTTTTCTCCTTAAACTCTTAAGCTTGTTTCTCTTCTTTTAATCATTTGCTAAATTTAAAATAATTTTTAGTATCAAAGTGATAATATTCTGAAAGTAATAATAGTGAAAATTTTAAAGAAAACATAAAACATTGGAGAATAAAAAGTAATTGTAGATTAATCACCTAATTTTAAAATTCATTATATTATCATGAAGTTTTATCGTATAAATATACAAAAAAATCAGGATGATATTGAATGTAGCTTAGTATTCTAATCTTTTATTTTACTCAAGATTATGTCATTAGTATTTTCTGATAGCCTTAGTCTCTCAAAATATTAATTTAAATAGTTAAACTATATTTCATAAAAGAGATATATCATCATGTATTTAACAGTTGCCCTATTATACACTAGGCTAGAAACATTTCTCCTACCATTATAATTAATGTTGCATTAAGTATACTTGTACACAAATATATGTGCTCATGTTGACTATTCAGGATGTATTTCTGGAAGATTACTGATTCCGTAGATACAAATTTTCTAAAGACCCTCAGTTTACCTCACCAAATTGCAGTTCAATCAAGTTGTGCCAATCTATCCTTCCTTGTCATAATGGGTGAGTGCCTGTCTAATGCATCCTTGCCAGCACTAGGATTATCCTTGAAAAATCTTTGCTACTTTAATACTTGAAAAATATTAGCCATTAAAATCATATTTATTTGATTATTCGGGAAGCTGATCATTTTTTCATATGTCCACACTTGTCATTTTACTTATGTGAATTATTTACTAATTTCCTTTGCCTATTTTTAATTTTTTAAATGATTTGTAAACATTCTATATAGATGAAGAATATTATCCTATTATAAGCATATTTCATAGAGTTTTCTTGATAAGTAATTTTCAAGAAATTTAAAGTTTTTTATGATTATGTTTAATGTAGCGATGTCTTTTCATTCACTACTTTTAAGCTTAGAAAGCTTGTCTCTATCACAAGATCCTTAAGATCCTTGAACTATTATCTACCAGTTCTATTATTTATTTAACACTTTACAGATAAATTAATCTGTACTTTGTTCTGTTTTATGTTCTGTAGTAAAAAGCCAAAAATTTTTTCCTTATATGGACAAATTCTTGAATAATGTCTGTTGAATAAATCCATCTCTTAACCTGTTGAATGTGATGCTTCCTTTATCATATATTAAATATTGCATTTACTAGCAATTGTTTCAGGCTTATTCTGCTTAATTACTTTAATGACTAGCTTTGCAGTGTTGCTTAATATGTGGTGAGGTTAGTTTTCATTTTTATTTCACTTTATTTATAAAATTATAATTCCCACCATTATCTGTTTATTATTTTCTATAAATCTCAGAATTGTTTAGTCAGTTTCCCCAGATATGCTATTGGAATTGCATGGAAACAGTTTTGGTCCCCACCCTTGTGGAATGTAATCCACAAAGGGAGAAGAGACAGTAACCATATAAACAAACAAGTGAATATCTAATTTCGGATACTAATACATGAACTGAAAGCAGTGAGTAGAGTTTGGTGATTGAGAATAAGTGTATGTGAGATTTGGAAGGCTGGGAGAGAAGCTACCAACATTGTGTGTTTTAGGAAGACCTTTCTAAAGAGCGGTCTTTGAAGCTGAGGTTTGAAGAATGGGAAGGCTCCAAAGAGTAAGGAACAAGGACATGCAAGGCAACCAGAAGGAACATGCAGAGGCCCTAAGGTGAGAATATCTGGGCATATATGAGAAGCTTAAACAATGTGAAGGGGTCTGAAGCATCACAAGCAAGGGACAGAGGCAGGTGATGAGGCTGAGTGGGGCGGCGAGACCAGAGTTATGAATTTGGATTGTATTTAAGATGCAGTGGAAGTCATTGAAGGATGTGAAGATAGCCATGATCAGATTTGTTTTAAAGTGATTATTCTAGCTATTTCATGGAAAATAGATTATAGGGGGTATGAGCAAGAGGAGGAAGAGCTATGAGAGGCTATTGTGGTGGTGTTGGTAAGACACAATGCTATTAATTTTTGAATATTTATTTTGTATTCAGTTACTTTATTAAAAATCCTCTTTATTATAATTCTGGAAGCTTACTTGGTTTATTGAGATTTATAGATATATAATTATTATTTAAAATTAATAATATTTTTTCTCATTATTTATAATAGTCACACCCGTTGTACCAGTTTCACATCCTATAGCATTGTTTAGATGTTCCAGAGAAGAAATCATCAACAGTCAATGTGTCCGTCGTCGTTTTTTCCTTCCTTTGATTTTAACGGCAATGCCTCGTGTGTGCCATGGTTAAACATGGTGATGAGTTTTGGCTCACACTGCTATTTATTATGTTATATTTTTAACACATTTTATCTGTAATAGATATTTGATTGCATCAATGTCATTTTTGGCATCTATATGATAATCACATTGTGCTTCTCTTTTGATTATTAAATGGGCTTACCTCTTCTCATGGCTACAACTTTTGATTCTATGGCATTTTTTTTTTTAATTTTTAAAAATTATTTATTTATTTATTTATTTATTTATTTTTGGCTGTGTTGGGTCTTCATTGCTGTGCGAGGGCTTTCCCTAGTTGTGGTGAGCTGGGGCTGCTCTTCGTTGTGGTGTGCGGGCTTCTCATTGTGGTGGCTTCTCTTGTTGAGGAGCATGGGCTCTAAGGTGCATGGGCTTCAGTAGTTGTGTCACGTGGGCTTCAGTAGTTGTGGCTCGCGGGGTCTAGATCACAGGCTTAGCAGTTGTGGCGCACGAGCTTAGTTGCTCTGCGGCATGAGAGATCTTCCCGGACAAGGGATGGAACCCGTGTCCCCTGCACTGACAGGTGAATTCTTAACAACTGCACCGTCAGGGAAGCCCTGACTCTATGGTATTAATCTCATTTTAGAAACTTAGCTTGGGAGACTCCATTGCAGGTGATACCATTTACTAAAATAAGGAGCCCCAGATGAGAGATTTACTTGCTTTCCATAGTCACATCTGATTCTAGGACTGATTATCTGATTCTACGACTCTCAAGTCTTTGAAAATGCATCTTTAAACATATCATCTCCTTGAACTCATTTGCTAATTTTTATGTGGTGAACTTTGGTTCTGCATGAAGAAAAGCCTAGAAAGAGTAGAAAGAAAAAAACCAGGGAGACAATGTTGCGTGATCAAAGATGCAAAGATTTGTGGGGCTCTTCATTGCATGGTTCAAATGCCACTTTGATCTTTAGCAATTGTGCAGCTCCTGGAAGGATATGGGACCCTTAGGGATGAGAATATCAGCTTGCTTTTCAGGAGGGCTGTGAGGATTGGATGACAAAATTTAAGTAAGGAACTTAGCACAGGGGCAGGCCTAGAGATTTTAAGATGAGCCTTGCACTGTGCTAAGAACGGTTTTGTGCTAAAATTCTAACTAACTCTTTCAATTTTCCCAAAAGCCCTATGAATATTATCATTATACCACTTTTACAAAGGGGGCAATGAGACACTGAAAGTAGGCTGTGGTCCCACTGCAAGTCAGTGGCAGCACCGAGATATGAACTCGGCAGCATGGCTCAAGTCCCTACTCTTACCACTACTGGGGACATGTCCTCTTGATGTAAGTAATGTGTGTGAATCCTCTAGTCACTAAACCTACAAGTCCTTGGAAATCAAGAAGTACAACTACTCCATTTTACAGCTGAGGAAACTGAGACCCAGAGAGGTAAATGATGTTCCCAGGTCATAAAACAAAGGGATGCCAACAGCTGCACTAAAATCCTGATCTCATTCCATTTTCCAACTTTTGCAAGTAGAAGGACCTTCTAGTATCTCTACTTTGGAACATTTTAGGCTTGCCCTCAAGTTCTTGGGTGAACTTCAGGTCTTGTAAAGTGACGAGAGGCTTTTATCTGCATTGCATCGTTGCTTTCAACCAATGTTTTGAAACCTTTCCTTTAGGTCAGAGATGATCATTTCAAGGGCTATAATTATAAGCCTTTGTGGATCTTCATAATAGTACTACAAGTGAATTATATTTATTACATTTTTAAATGTGGAAGAAAGCATAAATGAAAAGCAAAAACTGAACAAACAAAAAATTCTGCAAATATATCTATGCATATAAGTTTGTAAGTTTACTTAAGGCTTAATTCACCTAGCCTAACTTGAATTTCTGGCTAAGCTCCAATAAATGCAAACAGTGCCATGCTTCAGATACCAAAATGGATTCATTCCTAATGTGGATAAAGCAACACCTAAACACTGATCCTGGTTTTCTAATTGACCAATGTGATAATATCAGAAATATGTTCCAGTGAGGGAAATCTTCCCTAGTAGACTTAGCTGATAATATTTGATGAGGAAATGAGGAATAAGTTGAAGAACTTAGATCCTAGGGGTAATATCTACTAGCAGTTAACTGTTGGAAGTCTTCACAATAATTTCCTTCTTTGTTCCTTTAGCTTTCCATGTTGTAGTTATGGAACCCCAGCAATTTTTTTTCTGGGTGCTTTTCCAGTTGTTGCACTGAACCTAAGTATCATCACGCATCAGGTTAGTGGGATGGCATCACAAGAATTTGATAATTCTTCCCCTGCTTGGCTTTGGCCATATCTTGGAATGAATCTAAAATCCAGGAATTGGAAAGGACAGCTCCATATCTCATAAGACTCCATTAAATAGCGTTTGTAATGGCCACTTATTTCCAACTTGATTGCTTCTAGGGATAGGGAACTCATCACATCTTCACCATCATTATGATGATCTAAATATCATTTGTTGAGAACTTACCATGGGCTGAGTGCTTTCCACATATGACATCTTTAACCCTTTCAACAACTTTGTGGGGTATTATCACTCAGAGTTTATAGAAGAAACAATGAAAGCTCAAAAAACATTAGCTCACAGTTTCACAATAGTGGAGATAAAATTGAACCCAATTCTTTACTGGTTCTGGGCTAAGACTCTTATAGCCAACCTCTGCCCACTAGTTGAGAAGCCACACTTACCAGGTTGTATCATTGCCACCTAAGGATCAAAAGGAGGAAGTTCTCTTTCTTCCTCCATATCCCAGCACTTCATCGCTGATTTAACCCAATTCCTTTATCATACCATGCTGAGAATACCATGACTTTTCTGGGCCTGGAAAATTTTATGATTATAATTAGTGAGTCTATTACATCACTATTTTCCATTCTATTTTAGAGGTACAGTGGAGTGTACTGGCTAAGAGCATAGACTGTGGTGTCATGCTGCTTGCATTCAAAGATAAGTTCTCCAACCAACTAGCTGTATGATGCTGGGCAAATTCCTTAACCTCTCTGTTTTCTCATCTGTAAGATGGGAATTTTGTGAAGATTTAAATAGTTAATCAGTGTAAAACACTTAGAGCACTATCTGACACTTGGTAAATGCTGTATGAACATGTTTTCTATTAGTATCATTGCTATATATCAGCCTAGCCTGAATCCCAGCCTCTGTATTTCTCCTTCTTGGAGAGCTGGGGATGGCTTGGACAGCCTCTGTTGAGGCTGAATGTGTTTCAGTAGCACTTCACTCACATTTTGAGGCTCATTTCAGTTTCACCCAGAACCTATCTTTCTTTCCCATCACTTGATCCATTTCCACACTGCTCCTGGCTTTTTTGTTGTTACTTCCCTGCTTACAACCCAGGATGGCTGCCCACGGTGGGTCCACACTTTACCAGAGTACACAGAAGTGGATTTAACTCTCCCTGCCCATCCTCATCACCTGCCACTTTCCTCACTATGTCCTGTGCTCCAGCCTCTTGCCCACCCCTGAACACTCCTTTCAGGCATTTTTACCATTCCATTCCTTCCATCCAGAAAGCTCTATCTCTTATCGAGATGAAAAAACTCCCACGCATCATTCCAGATGCAGCTAAAAATGTTTTCTTCTTTGAGAAATAGTCTTAGACCTCTAATGATCTTCCCTCTCTGGACTACCAAGACTTTATATGTTTGCTATCTGTTAGCTTGTGTGACATTCGTGTGCTGTGATTTACCAGTATGTCTTCTCTGTCATCTCTGCTCTGGGAGGTCAATGAGGGCAGGGGTAGAGCCTAGCGAGTTGAGAAGCCGTGTGGTACAGTGAATTGGAGTATGAGTTCTGCAGCTAGATTTCCTGGACTTAAACTCTAATTTGCCAGCTCCCTAACTGTGTGACTGTGAGCAAGTCACAGTGTCTCTCTCCTTGCCTCAGTTTTCTCCTAAGTAAATTGGGAGTAATAATAGAAATTGCCTCATAGATTATAGTGAGACTGAAATGGATTCATGTACACAAAGAACATGGAAAATAATTAGGCATATTGTAAGCATTCAAAAAATATTGGCTGTTATTTCTAGCCATTTATTATTATATATTGTATTATATATTATTACATTATATTATATTATATTATATTATATTATATTATATTATATTATTATTATATATTTTATTCCTTATTTCCTATCCCAGTACATGGCATGGCCCATAGATATACTCAACCACTATTTGGTGGTTGGGTAGATGAGTTCCCAATTTAAAAAATCTTAGTTTCCATACAAATTCTCACTTTATGTCATAGCTTTTAAAAAAAGAAAAATTCACTTTGGTTTCTGTCTAAAACTTTTTTCATGTGCTTAGTAAACCAAGGCCCTTAAACCCAGAACCTTTGTTCTGACTGCTTTATTCTTCCCAGGAACTGGACGCGGGTCCTCAAACTTGGTCTGGGACCTGGGTCTCTAGCAGCTGCCAGTCCGAGCTCTTTGCTTTGAATCCTGATTGCCCCTGCCTGGATTCCTTTCCCTTCTAGGCTTTGCCCTTTCTCCCTCTCTTGCATGCCTGTCTCTCTGCCCGTTGTTTATTCCTTGTCTGGGCTGTGCTCCACTGTTGCCTATCTGTTTGGGAACCCGTTATCTCCCTGGCCTGATCTGGCCTTGTTCCACCCACTCTGGCCACATCCCTTGTAACTCAGCCTGGTTCAAGTCCCTGACCGCGCCCATCTGTCCTGTCCTCAGGATTCACTGGGTTACACCTAAACACATCTCAAAGCAAAACAGCAAAGCTGGGGAAGAGCCAATTCGGCCTGTAATTTGGATATCATCAGCTTTTTCGCATCATTAAAAGATTTATAAAATGCTGAGTGCACCTATTTTCCTTTGAGAGTATCCTTGTGGTGAACTAGGCAATGTATACAAAGGGTAAAGCAGAGGGAGATACTCAAAATATTTAACAATGTACTATGAGCACCCTCAAATCAGCGTGAGTGCTGGAAATACACAATCAGTTTAGGTGTACCCACTGAATAAGCATTCAGTAACGGAAGCTGCTATTATGACACTCTCTTCTGGGCTCCTACTAGGGACCAAAATATCTTTTTTCATATTTCCTTTCTATACAGATCCTTTGCTGTTAATGTTGCCAGATTAAATACTGGACACCCAGTTAAATTTGAATTTCAGGTAAACAATGAATCTTTTAGAATATGTCTCAAATAAGACATGGGGCATACTTAAAGTTAAACGAATCGATACATTGTTCATCTGAAATTCAAAGCTAGCTGGGCATCCTTTTTGTTTGCAAAATCTGGAAACCCTATTTACTGTGTCTTGCCCCAGATTGACCTAAATGTTGTGTCCACCTTCATCACCATAAAGTTGAATTTCTCTGCTTTCTGTGCATTCTAGCACAGTGCTTGGCACACAGTAGGTGCTCAAGAAATATTTGCTAAATTTTGTTTTATTTGAAGGAGAGTGATAGAAATCACAAAATGAAAAGCAAATACAGGGAAAGCAGCAAAGCAACATAAAAGAAAGAAAATCTGAGGACTCTTGTTTTCCTTAGACAATAAGGCTGGTCTCCTGATGGACTGAGACTTGTGTACATCAGTTGCTCGCCCCAGTGAGATGACGCATGTGAGTTTGATTTATCTCATATGCTGTAAAGGAACAAATTGCATATCTAGAGATACTGAGATGCAGCATCATGGGCAGCCTCTGGAAAAGCTAGCTGATGGCAGGTGCTGTGCTGCTGTAACTCTAGGGAGTGTATTGCCTTTTCTGTTTGATAGAACTTGGGCCATTGCTTAATAAGCATTTCCAGGAGCCACAGTCCCAAGCCCTCACTTTCCCACAGTGCTCAGATCTCTCTCACTGGCGCTGTTAGCACCAATGAGGGAGAACACAATGCCGTTCTGAACCACTTGGGATCTCGCCTCAGTGCCTGGGATGTGAAGTCCCAAATCCTTAGCACGGCATTCCAGGCAATTGCTGCTGCTCCCATCCCAATGCCTCTCCTAATTCCCTGCATCCTGGACACACCAGGGACCCTCAGTGCTCCTGAAGAGCCTTGTTTTCTCATACCGCCACGCCTTCACTTCTGCCTTTACTCCTGCCTGAGATGTTTTTCTCCTTACTTTGCTTCTAGACAGATCTTAAGCCTCCTTACAAGTTACACTTTAAAAGTTTCCAGTGCTTTATGAAGCCTGACCAAGCTTCTTATCGTCCTTTCAAAATCCTAGCACAATTCTACCTTTGCTTCTGCCCTGAGGGAAAAAAAAGACTCCCTCTTTTGGGCTACAAATGAGTCAGTGATCTTTATGTGTTGGGAATTGCATTCAGCCATGAATTATAGGAACTTGCCCCAAATGGCTCAAACCAATTGGGAGTTTTATTTTGCTACTTAAATGTTGACTGGAGGTTGGCATTTCAGAGCTGTTATGGTGGTTCTGCCGGAGACTAGCCTCTATTTTTCTGACGAGCTTTCCTTGACATTGTATCCTGACCCAGGAAATGTTTATTTCTGAGAGATCTTCAAGGGCATCATTAATTCATCTGACATTTTTTAAATTGCGCATATCCTTGTGACTATGCAATAAATGCTCATCAAATGAATGGTAAATAAATGAATCATTAATGAGATAATTTCTCACTTGGAGATAAAGAAAAATGCATATTTCATTATACTAACCACAACCTCAGAGCCATGATCTATAGAATTTAAGAACATTCAGTGCTTCTCCTTATTTGCCTCAGATATCATGCTTTGGTTTATCTGAGAAAACACCAATTTTTCAGGTTCTTAGTGCCTTGATCTGAAAAAAATGAACTTAGAAATTAGACAGCCTCCAAATTAGAGTGTAATGTATTCTTTTTTTTTTTAACATTTTTATTGTAGTATAATTGCTTTACAATGGTGTGTTAGTTTCTGCTTTATAACAAAGTGAATCAGCTATACATATACATATTGAAGTGGTATGTGCTTCTTATGGAAACAATGTTATAATTGACACATATTTTCAACCAAGGATTTGTCAACAAATAAATCATAGAAATGATGGTTAGTATGTCATAAAAACACAAAGCCACAACAATAATTAGAAAGTGTAAAATTATGCCTTATGTCCTAGAAAATGAACATACAGTATTTATGAAACAAAGGTCCAAATGTACCATAAATTGTGTATATTACACATAAAATGCAACTCTATTGTGCCATAAACAAGACTTAAAACTAACATGCAAGTGATAATAATGCTTTGAAGCTTTGGACTAGATACAATTGATCTTGTAACCTCAGGGCTCACCACAATGCCTACGGTATGGAAGATACTCAACAAATGCTTGTGAATTTAATTAAACGGAATCTATGCAGAGCTCATAAAGCACTCTCACATACATTGGGTTTTTACTCTGTCAATAATTGCCCTGTGTGTTTAGTAGCATAGAGAGTATCCCATTTGCAGATAAACTGAGGCTCATAACAGTCAAGTGATTCATTTCCTCAAGGTCAGAAAGTTAAGTTGTGGTGCTAAATCTCTTACCTAGTTTTTCCAACTAAGTTTGAAATGTTTTGATGTTGCCTCATACAAACATCTATGATTCACATGGCTTAGGTCTGCAGGTAGAAGCTTAAAAAGCCACATCCTTTTTCTCTTAACAGGTTTTCTCTAAATGGAATAGGAATATTCAAAACCATTTTATTTATCTTAGTTCTGTCATCTTAGTTCTATTTATCTCAATGTAAAATAATACATGAGAAGAATAAATTTGCTATTGATGAGTATGATGGAAATGGGGTTTTTCTCACCAAATGATAGTTTTGACAGGGAAGTCTGGCCTAAAATTTATCCCTGGTTCTTCTTCTACAGCAGTTATTTTTATTAAGAACTACAATTTGCTATTAGGACAAAAGGCCACTACATAACACTAAGCAAAATGACTTCCGTCAACTTGGCCTTTGTGTATGGGACTTAAAGTAGTTCCCATTTCATGGAAAACTACACACAATGATTACTACTGAAATAGCTTATAATTTTATATGGCACTCCAATGCATCTATCAAATATTGCTAAAACAGGAAGACAATGGTATGCCGACAGAGTGTCCTCTGCTGGACAGTGGGTGTGTGGCAGTGTTCAAAATCATGACTCTGACATCAGACTGCGCATTCCATTCCCTTCTTTGCTTCTTACTAGTAAAGTAATCTCGGAAAGTTACTGAACTCTCTGTGGTATAGTTTTCTTGTCTGAAAAATGGGGATGAGAATAGTACCTACTTTGTATGATTGTTGTGAAGGTTAAATGTATAAAAGTATGTAAAGCATTGATAACAGTGATTGTCAGGAAGCAAGCATTTAATGAATGGTAGCAAGTACTGTTATTGGTTTTATATTTTTGAACAAGGGTGGGAACCTCTCATTGTCTGCCTAAAATGTACTGAGAGTTAGGAAACCAGATAATTATGCTTATTATGGATGTTAGTAAAATAGAAATTAATGGTATCTGTCTGTAGATTGAACGACTATCACACCGTAAAGTGCTAGTTCTTCTGTTTACAAGAATTCTGAAATTCACAATTGGAGTCAAAGCTATGCTTACCACCAGATTTTAAACTGTCAGAAGGAGGAGATCCTCTCTGTTTCAATCCCATCTGTTCCTCAAACAATTGGCACATTGGAGGTGTTCAACAAATATTTCTGCAATGAGTGAGTAAATAAATAGATAAAATAATTAGTAGCATTTCCATGTTTACCTGAAACTAACACAACATTGTAAATCAATTTTACCCCAATAAAAAAATAAGTAACATTTCCAGCAGTGTGACTTGTGACTACAGTGTGACTTGTGACTAAGTTACCCTGTAACTACCCAACACATTAAGTAGCCTCTGTAGAAGTTGACCATCTTGATTTTTCTATGGAATGTAAATGTACTGTCATGAAATATAGTTTTTTTTGAGTTTATAAAGATATGAATGTGCTATAAATTTTATCAGTGTTGTTAGTCTTCCAATTACTGCAATCCCAATTTCTCCACATTACTTCTGCTCTTTTAATTACATAAATCATAATGGAAAAGAGAGGCTATAATTTAATGAATTTAAATTTTCCATGATGGAAACGACATCCGTAACTGTTCAGTAGGAGCTGAATGTTAAAGGCTGTATTTAAATGTGATCTCTGCAAAGTGAGATGACTTTTCTGAATAGAGAGTCTTCTTATTTTATGTTCTGCCTTTGTCTTGAAGATTTTGCTGCTGAGCAACCATTAATAATTTACAAGTAACTTAAGGAGTAGTGTGTAGGGGTCATTTTGTGAGGTGCCCTTCTGTTTGGTTTACTGACTTCGGGGAAGATTAAAGAAGTGTTTATTCCCTTCCTGAGGGCTTGGTAAAACTTGGGAACTACTTTCACCACCTAGGGATTTCGAAACTTCTGTTAGAATATTGATACAAAGATAGGAATAAGTATATGTTAGTTGAATCACATGTTGAAGTGTATAATTCTGTTTTTGTTGGCAGAGTCTGTGAACATAGGGTGCTCTCTGGCCTCCAAATTTTATTTGCTTATTGGCTGTTGGGAACTTGATACTTTGCCACATAAACAATGCTAACAGATGAGACTGAGAAACCAATACCCCCCCTTTCACACGCCCTCACAACCTGTGCATTATAACCATTGTTTCTGTGAAAAATCTCATTCCAAATTCCAGCTCCTATTTGTGCCTAATTCTTTGCTTAAAAGGAAGCATGTACTCATTAAGTGTTGCATGACCAAGTTATGTCAAAAAGAGCTCTCTGGAGCAGCCCTAGAATTGGGGGGCCGTCAGCTGCTTCTGACCCTTTCTTTATGGCCTCAAATGCCAAGGAAAAACATCACATGCATTAGCATCAACAGCAGGAGAAGAATGGACAAGAAGAAGCCCCTAAATCCTAAGAATCTGTGAGTTGAAGGTAGGAATAAAATATTAATATTTTTGATAATGGAAGCTACTCTTCATGGAAGGCTCATTATGTGCCAGGAACTGTGGACAACACCTTAATTCTCAGAAAGCTTGTTTGAGGAGTGAGGCGTCTAAGGCTGAGAGTAAGTAGTCCATGATCACAGAGCTACACATGCCCAAACCGAAGTGTTCTGGCTCCTGTTTTCATTTCTTTTTCTCTTTCTGCCCAGCCCCCCAAACTGTTCTGCCTGATGACTGGTGTGTCCCTGCAGAGGAGGCCAGACACAGTGCTGGCGCTCTGTTGAGACTTGGTAAGTTCAATGGGGGAAAGAGAATGAGGAAGCCCCCTGTCTGTGGGTCCAGGCCACAGTAACCTCACCCGCTTCTGCAAAAGCAAATACTTTGTTCTCTGTCTGTGACTCCTGTGTCTATTCCTAATTTTTTCTAAATTCAGGGAGGGAAGAATACACTTAAGTATAACCTTCACACCTAGTGTAAGCATACTGTTGTGATACTGTTTTACATTTGTGTGTTTCTCTTTGGTTGGTGTTTTAGAGGTCCTCTTTTGTGACTCCCGATCTTGCTGCAAACAGCAATATATCAGCAAGAAGATCAATTAAATACAGGGAAAAAAGTCTAAACTAACGCTTACCCCTGGGAACAGAGCCTCAGATTTCTACACTTAAGCCTGCCTTAAGCCACCCTTGCAGTGCGCTGGCTGGAGAAAGTGACATTTACACAGAAATGCCCTGAAGGAAAAAGAAACAAGAGTTGAAAGAGAGCCACCAGAAACATTACGGTTCATAAACCTGAAAACAGGAAGGGCGACCTTTCGAAAGGCTAGAAATGTACTTTTCAGCCTCTAAAATTCAAACCATTTTTGGTGTCAAAATGTCCTCAAGCTCCAAGTTGCTGTTTCCATAAACATGGCTGAGTTGAAAACTGTTGTAGCTGAAACTTTAGGTCTTCAAATGAAACCAGCACGGGGTCTGGGCAGGGAAATGTTTCCCTGGAGGTGGTGTGGACTGGCCAGTGGGCCTTTCTGAAAATCGTTTGTCACAGTTTATTCTTTTTGCAGTTGATAGATGGAAAACTGCAGAAATTAATAGCCAATCCTTTTAACATTTGCTCTCTAAAAGGCTCACCTGAGTGTCATTCCTTGGCCAGGGAACCTTTCTAAAGTACCACTTTTTTCAAGAGATGATAGACCAGCAACAACTCAGTATTGCTTAGGTTTCCCAAGGTTTGGGTGCCACCTTGGTGTGTCAAGAGAACTAGGAAAGTTTAATGGAAAGACTAGGAGACTTGGCGGTGAGGGGTGTATGCAATGGCATGCAGGGCTCTTACAAGGAAGAGAGGTGTAGTGGACACTTGGTATCCATTCTTTTTTTTTTTTTTTTTTTTTTATTTTTGGCTGCATTGGGTCTTCATTGCTGTGCAAGGGCTTTCTCTAGTTGCGGCGAGCGGGGGAGGCTACTCTTCTTTGCTGTATGCAGGCTTCTCATTGTGGTGGCTTCTCTTGTTGCGGAGCATGGGCTCTAGGAGCGCAGGCTTCAGTAGTTGTGCAACGTGAGCTCAGTAGTTGTGGCTCGCGGGCTCTAGAGCGGAGGCTCAGTAGTTGTGGCACACAGGCTTAGTTGCTCCGCGGCATGTGGGATCTTCCCGGACCAGGGCTCGAACCCATGTCCCCTGCATTAGCAGGCGGATTCTTAACCACTGCACCACCAGGGAAGTCCCTTGGTATCCATTCTGATGTGCTCAGATCCCTTTGCCATTTCTGTGATCTCCTCCCCTGGCTTCCCTGTGCTTTTGCTTTCAAAGATGCACACCTGCAATCTTCCTTCAGACGACTTCTCAGGGTACTGAGCTGCTTTGCCAACAGACACAGAGAGACAGAAGTGCAGAGGGTTTATGACTCCAGGGAGACCCTTTGTCCAATGACTGAATCATGGTGGAGTATGAGAGCCTCAGCTTCCTTGCCCCAAATAAAGATAAAGTTGGGAGATGTAACTTGTACTCTAGAGAGCTCCCCTGCAGGATCAGGTTGAAGCTACCCTTCAAGGGACTTTGCCTGACCTTGTACCTTCCCTGACTTCTTCCCTTTTTCTGTGCTCCTTTCCCAACTCCCTGACAAGTTCTCCTGGGAGCACTCCCAAAATGAATCACTGGCAGAAAATTCCTTCCTCAAGGTCTGCTTCTGGGTAAGATTTATTCTGTTGGTTCTGGAAAATAAGATTAGGCCTAGTGGATAATAGAGGGAAGAAGACTTTGATTCACTGCAAGGAGAAACTCTTTACAAATAGAATTTCTCAAATACAGTCTGTGAGAAACTACCTAGAAATATTTAAATAGAGACTGGGTGAATAATGTTTGGCACTGTGCTTTGTGGGAGTTCAGGCACTAAGTATGAGGTTGCTTGTCAGATTCCAGTCCAGTGCCTTACCCCTGGACTATCATAGTATGCAAATGAGCCTTAAAGCTTCACGGGTTAGCTGCCAACTTTGAACAGTATTCAATGTGGATTTTCACGGTGCTTGTGTATTATTCAAACTATTATAAGACTCTCTCTTTATGTCAAGCAAGGAACGTAGCTGAACGGACAGCACAGTTAACTGGGGACAACTATTGTAGGTGAAGGCTTAACACCAAGTTGGCTCCAAGTTAAAAATTTGTGGCATGTAAGATGAGAACCTCACCTTGCAAGAATATGAAAGGCTGATTAAAGCAGAAAATATGCTTAAAAAGAAAGAAGGCAGAGAGCTGCCTGGTGACTGAATGAATGGTGAATGGTACACAGCAGAGAATGAAACACAGTGATTGTTCAGGCGTCACAAGAGACTGATGGACTGAGGCAGTGCCTGGGCTCAGTTTTGTTGACTTGCTGGTGGTGTTTTGAATCCTTTATTTCTCTAGGATGGCCACCAAATTCTAGTGTTTGAAATCCCACTGACACACAAAAAATCAACAACTGTTTTTCAACATCATTCCCCATCACCACCCCCGCCCCTGAAACCTTCAATGGCTCCCCTCTGCCTAGAGGTGAAAACTTCTATTTCATGGCTGGTGAGGCACAGACTCTCACACAGCCCTGGAACAGGTTTTCTGGTATCAGAGAGAGAATTTTGGTCTTGTGTGGATCTAGAGAGAGGAAGAAGTGGTCTCATATTGGGTGTAGTTCAAAGGTGACGAGGAAGTATGACATTAGGAGAGGGTGGGGTGCAGGTCAGAGACTGCATCAGGAAAGAGAAAAGCAAAAAGTCATGAAAATCCGAGTTAAGAAAAAGAAAAAAAACCCTACAGCTAAAATGTTGAAAAAGAACACTACAGTTGCACTAAGGGGAACTAATAGAGGTGGGTGTGAAATATTTTACAAAGCAGAATTGAAGAAAGTTCTGCCAAATGGCACCTTCCCAGAAGTACAGGGTGGCTGGGAACTTTGATACCTCCACTTCCTGGCCTCAGTCTAACTACATAAAATCTAGACTTATTTCTAATTACTTTGTACTGCTCTAGTTTCTCTGCTTTACTCCAAATCATTTATTCATTGATTTTACTCATGCAATTGTCCCCATCTCAGCCAAACCAAATCTTACCCACCCTAATGACCAAGCTTTGGACTCTTCTCCACTATGGAGTTTTCCACAGTTTTTCCAGCCTGTAGAACTCTTAATATCTGTTGACACCAAAAGACATTACTCATACCAACTATTTGGCTCTTGTCATGAAATATTTTCTGAAATTTTCTCTTGCTTTTGTATATGAGGCCTTGCATGTGGAATATTTGTATGTTTATCTCTTGCATGATATATTAAATTGCTTATGCCTTGACTTTCCAAACTGATCTCAGTCCAGATAGTCACATACCATATATGCAAATTACATCTATTTGGGTTGTAAGAGTTGCAAATGAGAAAATAAATGCTCCATGTTGAGAGTTCAGGAAAGATTGCTGAGGACTGGCGTGGGTAAGGAAGTCTTGATGGAGGTGGGGGACATGAACTCAGCAGCTGAAGGATGTAATCTTCAGAGTCAAAATCTTTCAGCATCAGTGTGTAGCCTCTGTAGGAGAAAAACCCCTAGTAACAGCAATAATTGGTAGTGTTTATTGAGCGCTGTGCTAAGTGCTTTATGTTATCTCATTTAATCCTTCAACAGTAAATTAAAATTTTGTGGTAGGTATTATCATTCTCATTTTAAAGTTGAGGAAATTGAGACTTAAAAATGATAATTAATTTGTCCAAAGTCACATACCCTATTAAGTAGGAGTGACCAGATTCCATATTTTAACTATGTTGTACTTTGTCCCAATAACAGTGGAATCATGTATGAGATTTGCATTTTCAAAGGAATGTGAAAATTGGTTTCTTGAGCTTTACCTGCTCTATTAGGAAGATTTGGGAACTATAACACCAGGACAGAGCAGAGACTACAATTTATGATGTAACTGCTCAATTTTGTTTCTCATTTTCACATCTTGTTCAGCCACTTTGCATTCCCTCTGAGCGTCCACATGGGGGATGTTTCTTTAGAGTATCATTTACCAGTTGTCCTCTGGCTTCTCTGATTACAAAGAGTGACTTGAAATAGTGGAAAAGGACCTGAAGACAGAAATCTAGTCCTGCTCCTACCACTCAGAATTGTGGGCAACTGAGATTGGAGGTCAAGGTGACTCCTGCTTTATCTGAAATATTTAATTATGTAAAATAACATAGAACTATACCAAACAATACATTATTGATAATTACTCATTAAAATTTGAGAAATATAAGTGTTTATTACATTATTCTGCATACTTTTTCACATTTTTATTTTATAAAATGATGTATATATTTAATTATGGTATTTGTTGTAGAGTCTATTTTTTTACTTTAACAAGTAAAAAAAAGCAAAAATAAAAATGACAACAACAAAAAAACTATAATACTTTTTGCCTCTACTATCATGGCATAAAGGAGAAGATATTTTAACACCAATAAAATACAGATAGCATAATTTCAGAATTAAGATGGGTCATTTAGCTTCTGAAAACCTCACTTGATGCTCTTCATTTTCTGCTTCTTTTCCTTGGTGTGGTGAGAACTTTGTCATAGCCTGTACTTATCTACTCACTGGCATTTGGGCACCACTGAAGTGTATAATGCCAAATAATTCAAGATTTCTGCCTCAGCTCTCCACCTCCTCTCAAGTTTGGTGCATTAATCACAAATGAAAAAGTCTATGTACATATATGACCAACACAACCAGAATGCATGGAAATGTAGTGAATCCACGCACTCAGTGGCCTAGGGATTTGTTGAAGGAAGAAAAACGTTAGGGTCAGCTCTGTTGGCATCTCTCACGCCTGCCACAAGTTAGTCCATTAACTTTCTGTAAGATTGCATCTCCCACCTGACCTTTCTGATTGTTCTAAAAAGCAAACTATGACAGGGGTAGCAGGTTTTGCTCAGCTGGGGATTCTCTGTTGTGAACTTTCCCTTGTCGGCCATCACAGCTTGGGTTTGGCAATTATTAGAAGGCATGGCATGAAGCAGTGACTCCCTGTGATTCAGTGGAAAGTGGGGCTTTGTAATGGACAAAGGAGGAGATCTGGTGATGGCTCTGAAATCTGTGGAGATTTATTGTTGTGAGTTAGTGGTGTCAAGTTTGGTTCTGTTGCCATGGTGTTTGGCTACTTGGATTGTTTGTTTTAGCTTTTGTAAATGTGCCCAGATATGGGATGTGCATTCAGTCAACTGAAAGGAAGCTGAAGAAGCAGGGTGAAAGAGGAAATAATTACATTCTGGTTTGGGAATGAGTCAGAATCCCGAGGTATTATTTATTACTTGGGTTCATATAAATGTGCTCCGCAGCTTCCTTTTCAGAAATGAATTTCTGCTTTCATTTCATGGCAATCAATATTTGCAGCCCCGATCCCTGCAATCAAACAAGGAACTCAGATTAACATTCAAACTAACAATATTTAAACAGGAAATTTGAACTTGATCTGTGGATTACAGTCTTTACCCTTCAAACAAGACAAGGTTTACACAATCAGCCTTCATAATATTTTTTGCCAGTGTCTGACATTTTCCCCTGGATTTGGCCTTTCTACTTTCAATGTGATGTTCCAAGCAAAAATTATTACCATGTAAGCAACATTCCCTCCCATTTCTTCATCTAAAACTTGTAAAAGATGGCTTGCTCCTTAGTTTTGTAACCCAAAACACAATGGCTGTGTCTATGTGGATCTTATGAAATAAGTGGGGCCTCCGTGCACCTCTATGAGCCCTGACTGTTCCTAATTGCCTAAAATCCTATGTGAAGTGCTTTTCAGAACACCGACCACTCAGTTTTCCTAAAGAGCAAATTTCAGCAAACCAGGTGGACCAAATTAAGTGTCCTGGTGCAGATGGCCGGTGTGGATCTTTATTTGTTTATTCATTCATGTATGCATCTATTCTTTCATTCTTGCTTTCATACATTTTGTAATGCATACATTCATTTGTTTGTTCACTAGATATTCACTATGCATTCAACAGAAATTGAATGGTACTTACTTACCAGGCACTAAGTAAAGGGGGTAAAGTGGGAGAATTAGAGATAAATAAGACTTACCTTGAAGGAGCACACTATGTAACTGAAGGAAAGACTTATGTCCATCTAGTAACAGTGTGGTGTATGACGTGAGGTGTTAAGAGCTCTGAAAAAGAAATGGTTCATGTTGACTTGTGTGTTGGTGAAGACAGCTGGAAAAGGCCTTCATGGAGGGAATGGACCTCCAGCTAGAACTTGAAGATGATTTAGTTTTGTCTGGGAGACAAACAAGTTGTAGAGAACTTCAGGCATCAGGAACAAGGGGGGCAAAGTTCACAGTTTCTAGTAAAAAATGATTGGATTCAGAAATTTCACAAGTTGAGATTCACCCATGTCCCATTTAAATGATGCCTAATAACTGGCTACACTGAGTATTTCAATGATCTACCGGTTGCCTTGGCACATTAGAGCCATGGGGAGATAAGTGATCTACCTGTATCTACTTTTTAAATCTTAGATACCCAGTGGAACTGAAGGTATGAACCAATTTTTCTGACTTGTTGACTTCATATGCTACTTAGCATTCTCGTTGTTTTACAAGTTAATAATAGACACTGCAATTTTGGTTTGTAGTAGATTGAAATCCATACCTAAAATTAGCTTTAATATGTTGCTGTAAACGTTTAACATTTTCATTGCTTCACAAATCAATGAAATATTGATGACTCTCACCTAACACCAAAGCCCAGATTATCTCCTTACTGCCCATCCTGAATTGCTTACTAGACATCTCCCCAGAAATGTGCCACAGAAACCACGAATTTTCAAAGCTAAACAGTGCATCTTCTATTTTCTGTCTTACAGTCACCACTGGGAACATGGTAGAAACATCAGAGTTACTCTGATGTAGCTGGTGTAGATCTTCATTTATTTATTCATTCATGCATGCATTTATTCTTTCATTCTTGTTCTGTTCTTTTCTCCTTGTCTGCTCCATGCTGCCATCCAAGCTATGTCTTATCAATTCTAATCACATGTAGCGCTGTGGTCTCTCTGCCTCTAGTCTCAACCCACTCCAATCTACCTTTCATGTTGTACTCCAGATGCAAATTTGGTTATGTCATTCTCTTCATTAAAAGCCTGCAAGAGCTCACAGTTGTGTATAGTAGTAGAGGTTAATGAGTATCCAGAAAAGATCGCTAAAAGAAGGAAAGAAGGAAGGAATGAAGAAGGAACGAAGGAAGGGAGGGAGGGAGGGAGGGAGGATGTATGTGGGGAGGGGGACAGTTTTGTTCCATGATAAAATGAGTTAGGAAATGTGAGGTCGAACTATGTTAAATAGATATTTTCCTCCAAGATTTGCCTGTCTTTAACATCTAGTAAATTTGAATCTCCCAGATTGGGAATTATAGCACTCACTATTTCCCAAGCTTATTTGACTGCAAAACCGATGTTTCTGAGGAACGCCAATTAACATCTTGTGGGCCCCTGGTGTCTTGGAAAAGCTTCTGCACCACAGTGATTCCTCGTTAAAGAATTCAGAGCCCTTTTATTTGGCCACGATCTCTGGTTCTTTGAATATTGATATTTTGAATTGCCAGTCAACTTGCTGATCCCCTCCGAACATCATCTCTTTCTTTATAGTCTCTTCAATTTTCTTCCTTTTCTCCTGGGAAATAGACCTGAAGTACCTCCTCTGTGATACCTCTGTGACACCCTCAAAATTGTTTTTCTTGTTTATTCGACCCATATGTTGTCTGTGCTTCTATGAGAAAACATGAAATGGCAACCAACATTTTGTTTATGAGCAATCATTTACTGTTCATCTTGTGTTCTCTCAAATTATTAATGCAATGCTTGTGATATTTTAGTGTGAACAACTGCAAAATCTATGGTAATCTTTTGCTGGATATTGCACATTGCCATGAATACAAGAAGATGCCAATGAATTCCACAGGGACAAGAAACTTACATCTGTGGAATTTTTAAACTAGCGCATCTCTTTTTAGTTTTGAAGTTTTAACCATTTTTAATTGAAGTAAAGTTACTTTACAATGTCATGTTAGTTTCAGGTGTACAGCAAAGTGATTCAGTTAATACATATCTGTTTATCTATCTATTCTTTTCCATTATAGGTAATTATAAGATATTGAATATGGTTCCCTGTGCTATACAGTAGGTCCTTATTGTACATCTGTTTTATATATAATAGTGTCTATATGTCCCTAACTCCTAATTTATCTTTCCCCTCACCCCCTGCTGTCCCCTTTGGTAACCATATATTTGTTTTCTATGTCTGTGAGTCTGTTTTTGTTTTGTAAATAAGTTCATTTGTATCATTTCTTTATATTCCACACAAGTGATATCATATAATATTTGTCTTTGTCTGATTTACTTCACTTAACATGATAATCTCTAGGTCCATCCATGTTGCTGGAAATGGCATTATTTCATTCTTTTTTATTGCTGAGTTATATTCCATTGCGTATATATATTCCATTGTGTGTGGTGGAATATTCCATTCCACCACATCTTCTTTATCCATTTATCTGTGGATGGACATTTAGGTTGCTTCCAAGTCTTGGCTATTATAAATAGAGCTGCTATGAACGTTGGGGTGCATATATCTTTTCAAATTAGTAAACTAGTGCATCTTCTAAACCAGCTCATATTCTGTCCTGTGCATTTAAGTTTAGTACAGAAGTTCCTTTGGGAGAAAGAGGGGAAAGTCTAGCTAAATTCACTAAGGCCAATTCCAAAAAAGATAAGTTTCTGTATGGTTAAAACATTTACAACTTCTAGAGTCTCATTTTGCACTATTTACTCCAAAAATCAGAGCCAGACCTGTTTTAATCTCAATTTTAAAGTGTCCTGGAAATGGTTGATATTGAAGATCTTTTTTTAATAAAATAATACTGGAAGCATTAGATAATATTATTACTATTGACTCCGAGAGTCACCCTATCCCAAATCTTGTATTTCAAAGTTTAAAAAAATTAGGTTTAGGTCATTTTAAAAAATTTCTGAATGAAATTGTGCTATTTAATTATTTAATTCTGACTTTTGGGAGCCTGATGATGGGCCTAGGTCTTTGAATTTGAGATTGAAATCCAATCTCAAATCTCATCTTAAAAGGAATCAAGTGAAATTTTTGCTCCAGTCTTATTTGGCAGAGCTTCTCTGCCTCCATTTTCTCTTTGTCAGATGAGCTTTATCAATAAACTGTGAAGTTCCTAGAAAAGTATTGTTATTAATTTCATGCATACTTATTAGTCACTTAGATAATGGGAAAGTTTGGATGCAGATTCAATGATCAAATCCCCCCACATTTTCAACAGCATCTGAATCAAGAATGGTCCATTAATTACCTCTATTGTCAAGGGAGTGACTTGGGAGACTTTGGAACAAAAAGAGTATTCATTAGTGGAAAAAGAAAATGGATAGAGCTTGAGTTCTTCATTTCTTGGTTCCATGCCAACTTTGAAAATGGTCTAGCTTCAACTCTTAGCAATGGATTCCTGTAATTGCAAAGGATTCAATAATGTATTTAGAACGCCAGGATATGGTTTGCATTATTACCCACAAATGCAGCTTCTGGTTAGATTTCTGCTATGGGGCACCCTTTCTTGTGCTAGGAAAACTTGTACATCTTGAAGTTACTTTCTGATCCAACTTCTTTGTAACTGGGCCCAAACCCAAGCTAACAGGGAAACAGAAAAAAGTTGTCTCCTTTTGGCCTGCACTACACAGCTATCTCCTTTGGGTATCCAGAGCCTTCCATGTAGCAACAGGTGCTTACCTTGGCTTATGATGATAAAGGAGGATCTTTCCAATATGTGGTGGTTTCTGGAATGGTTTCTGGAATGCTGAAGTTCTTGAAATCATACAGCTCATGCCATATGCTTTGATTTATGAAAATTCTTCAACAAGGTCAAAGTCCTTTATTCTACCAATCTTTCACTAACTTATCAAATACTTATTGAGTGTTCCAGTGTGTCAGGACACAGCGAGTACTGAGAAATGCCCTGACTCCAAGACACTTAAAATATAGGTGACAAAGGCAAGTAAAAACACTGGTGCAGCAACTTCAGTTCTCTTTGGTGCTGTTTAGTCATGTCACTCAGTTTGTAGATGAATAAATTGAGGAACAGGCAATACAGCTAGCTAAGTACTAGGAAGTGCTAGAATTTAAAATATGGTGGTCTGAATATAGAGCACAAGATCTTACTGAGTCATAAACTTATTCCAGTTATTGCACTTATAGCATTGTTTTGAGGAGTAAATGAAATAATGCATATTAAGTTGCATAGAACTTATCATGTGCTAAATGCCCAACTAAACGTTAACTGACCTAATTGTTATTTTATTTATGATCACCCTATCACTCAATGTTGGAAGAACATAGTGGTAAAGCATGCTCTGTTCCTTACAGACTGCAATCAAATCCTAACTTGGAAGTTAAAAATGTGTGTGACCTTTGGCAGGGTACTTAACTCCTTCACACTTCAGTTTCCTAGAAAATTGAGATTATAGTGGTAGCTCTCAGTAGAAAGTAACCTTCAAGGGAGCAGTGATATTTCCTGTCTTGCTCCTTGGCTGTAACCTTGGCTAATATGCCTCTGCCTGCCACAAAGGAGGAGCTCAATAAATATTTGTTGAAAGAATGAATGAAAATCTAGAATTATTCTAAGGTCTAAATAAGCTAATAAATATAAAGTGCTTAGGGAAATGCCTGGAATGATATGTGTTTAACTTGATTTAACCCTATGTTAACTTGATTTTATTTCTATTATCACCATTACTGTTATTATTACCAAATGCCACTTCCCTCATGAAGCCCTCACTGATTGTTTCAATAGAACATGATCTCTTTCTTCCCTGGACATTTAAATGTATTTCTTGGACCTGTCTTAAGACACAGGTTTTTTTGTATCCTTTTTCTGTTTTGTTGGTTTTCTTTTTTGGCCGCACCGCGCAGCATGCGGGATCTCAGTTCCCCAACCCGGGATGGAACCTGCGCCCCCTGCAGTTGAAGTGCAGAGTCTTAACCACTGGACCGCCAGAGAAGTCCCCACAGTTTCTTTTTTGAGCTGTAATTTTTCACATGTTTTACCTCCTTTAGGAGACTGAAAACTCTGTGAGAACAGGCATTGCTTATACATCTTTGTGGTTAGCACAACATGGTAGCGAGCTGCTACTCTGACAACTCAGTCTTTATTTCTTGCTTAATTTTGCTCCTATATTTTTGTACTAAAGTTTTGTTTCTCTGTTTCTTAAGTCAGATATACAAGGTCAGTAGAGAGACAGAGAACAAGTCAGATCTGTGGTGTCGCAGCTTTCCAGGAAAGACATTAGACATTGCACCAGCCATGTTCCTCCCTTCTCATATGTGCCCTCCTCCTCCAGGTTCTACTTAGAGGTGTCTGATGGAGGAATGAAGGGATGGATGGGAGATGGCATATGCTTACTTTCCTTGACTTATAACGACCTAGGGTAGACACTGAAGTATTTCCTGAAAACAGATGCTATTTAAAGGGAGAATGGAAAAAATGACTCTCTCAAGTAACAGCTATATGTGTAGAGAGCTTTTGAGCTACATGCAGGATTTTCAGAAGGTCTGTGCTTGGGTAGAGGATGTGGAATGACAGAGGAGAGGTTAAGTCTAAGTGAGAGGTGTTCAGATATGGGAGAGAGCTCATTCCCTTAGGATGGGTTTGAGGTAAGGCATTAAGATTGCCCCGTTTAATGCATGCCATTTGGAAATATATACCTTAGTAAGTAGTTCCCAAAGGAATGGTTCCACCAAATGGTAGGATGCTGTGGTGGAAAGCAAAACAAGACAAAACAAAACAGAACATGCTTTGGAGCCAGACAGACAGCAGTTCTAATCCAGGCTCTGCTGGATAATCTCGGAAACATTGCCTCCACTTTCTGAGACCCAGCAGCATTATTTGCAGAGAGGTAATGTGAATGTGGTAGTGGATGTTGCTGGTTTACCATATCCTTCTGGGCACACAGAAGACCGCACTTCTCAGCCCCTTTGGAGCCTGGTCAACCAATATGAACAATTTTGGACAATGAGTTGTGAGCAGAAGTGACATAGATCACTTCCAGCCTAAAGCAGTGAAAAGCCACAACGCAATTCTTCAATCTCTCTTTCCTGTGAGCAGCTTGAAGGAAGCCTTGTGTTGAGATGGTAGAACCACAAGGTGAAAGCATCCTGGACACTAACCACTGCGTGGAGGACGGTTGTCCCAGAAAGTTACCCTATGAGCTTGTCTACATTTTCCTATTCATAGTCTCAACAAAGATAGATAAACAATATAGCATGATGCATGGCACATTGTAAGCACTAAATGAATTAGCTCTCCCCCTTAGGGAGTCTCACCGAGTGATGATAGGGAGATGGTTTGGAGTAAGAGAAGTGTAGGAACATTTGAGTCCATGTAGGTTACACCAGTTTCACCCCTGTGTGAAGAAAGGCTAACCCATAGCTGACACTATTACTTTTATCCTGCATTATGAGTCCATATGCCTGAAAGTACCTTATATAAAAATGGCTCTCAGTGAAGTTTTGCTGAATAAGAGAGGCATAGGAGTCTGAGATTAATTATTGGGTGTTCTAAATGAAATGCTGCTATTGGGTGGGATATGTTGGTTGGACTCACCAGACAGATATGGGTAATAATTCCTTACATTTGCTTAGTGATTTAAAGCTAGCAACTCAATTTCAGAGATGCCATTTGCATGATCTCATTTAATGAATAGTATTATACTGACTTCAGTTCTCTACCAAAGCCTTCACTCTTCTAAAATAGGACAGGTTGGCCCTCACTTCCAAAGTAGGATTATTTGATATAGAATTATGTTTTGACAGAAAATGACTTAACAGTATGCACAGAGCTGCTACTCTCAGTTTTGTAGTGTATGCACTGCTCAAAGGTGGTAGTCTCCGTGGGCCAAGCCATGTGCCCTGGCTCAAGGATGCATTCTCCAAGGAAGGGATACTTTTTTTTGACTTGGGTGCATCTGGGTTGCATCTGATCAGTGGGGTGATACTTCTTCTAATTTGCCCAAAGTGAGTTAGTATCAGCTTGTGGTACACATATGTAGACAGACTGTTGTGGTAGCCAGCCTTCCGAAACAGCTCCAGATGATATCCACCTCCCGATCACCATGACCCTGTACAATACCCTCCCTTTGAGCTGGACATAGTGACTTGCCTTAAATGAATAGATTATGTTAAAAGCGATGAGCTATCACTTCCTAGATTCATGTACAAAAGGCTGTGACTTTTGTCGTGCTGGCACTCTCTCTCTGGCTGGTTCTACTTCTCCTGACCTCTAACTTGCTCACTCTGGGGAAGCCAGCTTCCATATGGAGAGGCCAAAGAGGCAAGAAACTGAAGGTGACCTCTGACCAACAGCCAGTGAGGAACTGAGTCCCTTAGTCCAATAGCCCCAGAGAACTAAACCCTGCCAACACCTAAGGAGGGAGCTTGGAAATCTATATTCCTTCAACTGAGCCTTGAGATGAATGAGTACCTGGCTGACAGTTGATTCTAGTCTTTTGAGAGACTCTGAGCTGGATGATCCATCTAAGCCAGGCCCGAATCTCTGACATTCAGCAACTCTAGGATGGGTGTTGCTTATGCTGCTAAATTTTGAAGTAATCTGTTATAGGGCAATGGAAAAGCAATCCACATTGTAAAATGCCTGTTTGACTGCTCACCTATTTTTTCCTCCTCAAATGTTCCTTAGGTTGCAGGTTCATCCCTAAGTGTCAGCCTTTTTGTCCAGGGGTTTTAGGGTACTCTGACCAGCAGTGCATGTTGCATGCCCATCTTCATTCCTACAAAGGCAGGGAAATATTATCTAGAGAATCAACTAGAATTGGGGGAAAGTATTTCTCAAACAGAGAGGCAGCCAGACAGAGAGGAACAGATGACCAGTACAAGAGGTGAGGTGGGCAAGTAGTACATCCTTGGGGTTTCATACAAAGACTGTCATGGTTGGCCTGCCTACCCATAGCATCCCTGAGCAGCTACCTAGAAGATCTATCAACATAGGTTCCCTTTCAGGGATGAAACAATTCAGATGTCTCTCTGTTCAAGTAAATGATAATTTATCCAAGGGCAAATGTAGATTCTGGGTCCAACACACAAATATATGTGTAAATGCTTTGATCACTAAATATCTTTAATAACACCTGAGAGAAGAAGATACGAATCAGAGCATCTCTTGAAAACTAACATTAAGCAGCACAATCAGTTCCTCCATTCTTCTTGACAAGTCGTTTATGAAGTGCCACGGTTGGTAGATGGACCCTGGGCTCCACAGACTGACTCAGGGCAGCAGCCTCTGTGTCCCAAGTCACCATCCCCACACTGTAGATACCAATCAGCTAGACTGATTAAAATCTGGACCGAAGTCCATGTAAACCTGTTCAGATGGCAGTCCTTGATGGTACTTTGGTGAGCTCAGTTGGAAACTGGTTCGAGTCAGTAAAACAACAAAAAAAAAATTGAATTAAACTGAATTGAACATGCAGTTGATTAAGAGCTTACCGCATGGAGAGGAAAGACCACAGGATTTGGGTCAGCAGTCCAGGCTTTATGAGCATTAAGTAATTAAGCGGTCGGGGGTTCACACTGCAATCTGATGTGGTTGAGCATTTGCTCAGTAAAATGATACTTGCAGCACTTAAAAATAACAGCCCCGAAGGAAACCTTGTGATTTTTTACAGCAACAAAGAAGAGATGTATGATTTCTAGGAGTAATTTTATACAATAACATTCTTAGAAATATATACATAGTGGTTAGGAGCAGAAGTTTTAGGGGCAAATATCTTCATCAAACCTGGCTCCACCTCTTACTAACTATGTGGCATTGGGCAAGTTAGTCTAACTCTTTGCCTCAGTTTCCTCATTTGTCAAATAAATGTATCTACTGATAGTACCTAATTCATGAGGTTGCAGTATGAATTATAACAGCTCCAGGAATATCAAATTGAAAAGCAGATTAGTTTAGTGGTTGTGCCCATGGACCCTGGAACCAGACTACCAAGATTTGAATTCGGTCAGGCCCACTACTTCCTAGATGGTTGCTAATGAAATAACCTTGCATACTCTTAAATATCTCTGTGCTTCAGTTTCTCACTTGTAAAAGGAGATGATAATAATTGTACCTATGAAGTTAGGTGGTAGTGAAAATTGAACTGTTCATTTAAAGAAAAATACTGGTTAAGCTTCTATTATAATCCAGGCACCATTATCAATATGCTAAAAATTAAAAATCACTGCCTTGGTGTTTACCTTCTGGTAGAGTGAGAGAGAAAATAAATAAACATTTTAGGAAGGAGAAGAAGATTAGGAGTGCCAGCCAGGGAGAATGGCCGGGGATGCCAGAGAAGGGAGAAGAGTTGGGAGTTCTAGGAAGTGGGTAGGCTTGTTGTAGCTGCAATAGATAGGGTGTTCAGAGTTGGCCTCATTAACATGAAGAATATGAGCAAAGACTTGAAAGAAATGAAAGGGTTATCCATGCAGGTATCTGGGGAGAAGTCCTCCAAGCAAAATGCCCATATAGACCAAAGCACTAAGCTCAGAGCATGCCTGACATATATGAAGAATAGGAAGAATTCAGTGTGGCTGAAGCAGAGTAGGAACCTGGGGGAGAAGTAGAACGTAGGAGGAGATGGCTAATGGGGGTTTCTGATGTTGCAGAGCCTTGTGGGCCACTCTTAGGATCTTTGGCTTCAAGTCTGAGTAAAGTGGGATATCCCAGGATTCTAAGTAGAGGAGTGACATTACCTAATTTATGTTTTAAGATCACTCTGGCTGTTGTGTTGAGAATAGATGTAGGGAGGCAAGCATAAAAGTGGGGAGGACTTTTGTGGCAGATATTCTGTACTATGTGTTCCTCTATGTTTCCCAGGATCCCTGCCAGCTAACCTTACCAGGTGACTGAGCTCCAGTCAATGCAGTGTGACAACAGGAGATTGTCACTTCTTATAGAGGCCCTGAGGTCCTAGGAATTGTAGAGCCATCATATGGAAGAGGTCTGGAGTTTCTATAGTACAGCTAGGAGGAGAGTATTCCAGAAGAACGACCAGACCAGGAACATCTGCTTTCAACTTTGCATGAGATAAACATAAACTTTTATTGTGTTAGGCCACTCATATCTGGGAATTGTTTTTTATAGCAGTTAACTTATTTGATCAATACAACTTGCTGGATGGCTATTGCCAGTAACTCAGAAAGAAATAATGGTATCTCGTATTAGTGTGGTAGCAATGCAAGTGGTTGAGAAAGTAGAGCCTGTGGATTGGTTTGGGATATAAAGAAAGAATGTTGAGCAGGATAATTGAGTTATGAACCATAGAGCTGAAAGTATCTATGAAAGATCATTTGTGCCAACCACCCATGTTCAGTCAGGTGAACGATATCCATGCAGAACATGACTTTTAGGATGGAGACTCCAAAAGGTGCCTATTCTAGTGTTTTGTCATTCTTATGGCTAAGATCTTTTTCTTTTGTCTCTTAACTTTATTCATTTCTCATTTTATCATAGTTTAACACTGCATTAAATATTTTCCTGATGTATTTATAAGCAATAGTAATTGTAGTTTCACTTATTTTTCTGAGCATGTAAATGAAGAAAGGAAAAATCTGAAGAGGCAAGAATTTAACCTATGCCTGGTATTTCTTCAACCTTTCTTTTTAAACCTGCTGTCCTCATTCAGATCAGAAGTCAGCATTATACTTAATTGCCTTCTGATAACCCAAGTTGCAACTTATAACTCTAATAGTCAGGGAGAAGAGCAGAAACTCAGAAAAGAGACGGAGAAGGAAGGATCAGTGAGGAGGGGAAAACAAAGGGAGTGTGATAACTTGGAAGGCAAGAAAGCTTATCAAAGAGAAGGAAGTGAGCGATCATATTAAAAATGCAGGTAAAATGACGAGGTCATTGTTGACTTTGATAGACCTTTTTCAGTGGAGGGGTGGGAGTGACGAATTGATTAGAATGGGCTTAAGAGAATGGGAAGAGAAAAACTGGGGATAGCAATTCCAGACAACTCTTTCTCAGGGAGATTTTCTGCAATGAGAGTGAAGAAAATTTGGAATTCTTGTACACTGTTGCTGGGAATGTAAGTTGGTGCAGCCATTATGGAAAACAGTACTGAGTTTCCTCAAAAATTAAAAATAGAATTACCGTATGATTCAGCAATCCTACCTCTTGGTATTTATCCAAAGGAATTGAAATCATGATCTTGAAGATATATCTTCACTCCCATGTTCATAGTGGCATTATTCACAATAGCTAAGACACAGAAGCAAACAAAATGTCCATTGATGAATGAATGGATAAAGAAAATGTGACATATGCATACAATAGAATATTATTTGCTCTTAGAAAAGTAGGAAATCCCACCATTTGTGACAACATGGATGAACGTGGAAAGCATTATGGTAAATGACATAAGGCAGACACAGAAGGACAAATACTACATGATACCACTTAGATGAGGGATCTAAAATAGTCACACTTATAGGGATGTAGAGTAGAATAGTAATTTCCAGGGGCTGATGGAGGTGGGGACGTGGAGATATTAGTTAAAAGGTACTAAGTTTCAGTTATACAAGATAAGTCCTAGAGATCTACTGTATAGCACAGTGCCTGTACTTAACAAAACTGTATTGTATGCTTTAAAACTTTCTAAGAGAGTGGATCTTAGGTGTTCTTATCTCAAAAATAATAGTAAATAAAGAGGATGGGAAGAAATTTTTGGAGGTGATAGATATGTTTATGGCATAGATCATGGAGATGATTTCACCACATGTATACTTATCTTCAAACCCATCAAGTTGTATACATTAAATATGTAGTATAGCTTTTTGTATATAATTTATAACTCAATAAAGTGGTTTAACAAAATAGGGATGAGTGGGGTTAAAATATTTTTTAAGGATAGAAGAAATAAAAATACATTTATATAAATGCAAATTATTCAGTATAGAGGGGAACTCTGATTATGCAGGAGAGTGCAGATTGTTTTAATTATTACCTTTAGAAAGTGTTTCCCCTATTGTATTGGTCTATTTATTATATTTGCTACTGTAAAAAAATTAATAATCAGAAATCTCAATTAAATAGATTTGGAAGGAGTCCTCATGCCCTGTGATGATAGCAGAGCCCAACAGGAAGAAGAAAGGCTCCTCTTCTTTCCTGGCAACAACTCAGTCAAAGAAATGTCATGGACTCTTTGTTTACTTTAACCCTTCCAACTTCCTTGTCTCCTCTATAAAAGAGTTTTCCTTCCCTTACTGTGTGGGCACTTACATATGGCTTCTCATGTTTGCGGACCCCAAAGGGCAATTTTCTGCTGATCCTGAATAAATCTATTTTTTTTTTTTTGCGGGAGAAATAATTGGAAGTCTGTTTGTTTTATGTCAACATTTTGGTGGCCCATATAAGGACCAGAGAAGACCCCTGATGCTCTGAGAAGTCGGGTGCAGTACCTAAAATTGAGCTCATTGTCACTCACTGCTTTTCTAACTGACTCTAAAGTTTGAAGTATATCTTTCTCCTGAATCCCAGCTATCAACCTCTTTGCATTTTGAAACTCTCCAGGCTTTATTTGGGATCTATTTTAAGGTTTCTTTCTTTCTGGTTAAGGCCTTGTTTTGTATGTGAGTACTCATTTGGTACTTCAGTCTGATTTTGACCGTTTCAGTTGAAGCTGGCTTGCCTTTGGCCATTCCTTTGGGAACAGGAGCTGTTTCACTGAAATGGTGCCATTTTCAGCCTTCGGCTCATTCTTTTGGAATAGGAATGTTCTGTGAGAACTAACCTGAAAAGCCTTCAGCCTGGCTCCTCTAGGACAATCTTTTCCTTTAAAAGTGGCTAGTATTAAGCCTGCAGGTTATTGAGATATTTGAGATGTTCAAGTTGTTTGATCTATTTGAGTCTTCAGCTGTTTGAGCTAGAAGAATTTTAGGCTGTTTGAAAATTATTCTTCTACTCTAGAAAAATCCTGAGGAAAAACTCTGAGAAATGGGATTCCCCGTTATCTAACTATTTTGAGGGCACCCCCTACAGGGACTCTGGCCAATTTTATGTTTAGAAACCATGATCCTTCTTCATGCACATTTCTAACTAAATGAACTGACCTCACCAAAGGCAATTTAGAATATCAATGGCCATTATCCGGAAGTTTTGAAATCCCTAAACTTAATTTTCTTACAACTGAATTGGATCTCTATAACTCTAAAATTACCAGGATTGAGTGGAATGCCTATTTCAGCTGGTATTTTGAGGCTTCCACAATTTATGAGAAGCCTAAAATTGCCTCTCTGAAAAATAAGATTTTAAGATTAACTGAGGCAAACAAACAACGCCAGAAGTATAAAACGGCTCCTGAAGCCGCAGTCTCCTCCTCCTTGGCTTTTTTTTTGTCTCAGGCTCCACATCCAGTGCCATCTTCCCCCTTGCTGTCTATGTAGCCAACACCTTCTCTATAACCTTAGTTCCCCATACTAATTCTCTCACCAAACTTCCTTTTTCCCTGAAACCCTCCCAACTCCCTTTTCCTCTGAACTTACTAGAATCTGTCCCTTTAAAATTAAGCCTTTGGAGGAGCCAGAAACTGAACCCTTAATTTCTTATATTCCTGACCTAAAGCTGAACTGCAAGCCATAGTCAAAGATTTTCCCAAAGCCACTGAAGATCCTCACAGATTTGCTGAGGAATTTAATGTAGCCTTTCAAACTTATCAACCTGGTTTCTCTGACTTACATCAGCTAGTTCATATACTTGTTGGCCGGATGCAAATCACTAATTGGGAAAATGCTGAAAGGTCTCTAGAATTACAACCAAGAGACCAGCCCACTGACTTATATACACATTCCGGCTCAGGCAATCACTAGGTGACTTCATTGAGCAGTTCCTAGGACTTTTTCAAAGCCTGTTGATTGGAACAAAATTCGGGCTTGCATGCAAAACTATGATGAACCTGTTCATGGCTATTACAATCGACTTCAGATGATTTTTAAAGAAAATTCTGGTCTTCCCTCAGATGTTGATTCCACCTGAGTAGCTTTTAACTCTATGTTTATTAACCAGAACCTTTCCCTTTTAGTAAAAAGGACCATGATGGAATGGGAAACTACGTCCACTTCATATTTAGTTAATCTGGCAAACCAGCTCTCTCACACTCCAGACGAGTCACTTAAAAGGAAGATGACCAGAATTCTTAATCTTCAACTCCAGCAATTGAAAACCACTACATAAAACCAAGCCTTCCTAGTTTCTGCTGTAAAGGCAAAGAGCCAGGGCATTAGAAAATAGATTGTTACAAATTCAAGCACATCAGGGGCCTTCAGCCTTCTAACCACCATTTCCACTCTTCTCCCAATTCTCAGTGACAGGGTTCTAAGGAACTCAGGGGCTCTTCCAAATCCTCCCTTTTAATCAGCTTGGAGAAACATTTCTTCAGATTGGGGATGAATTTCTTCCAGTCCGAATTTATGTTCAACCCCACTACTATAAAGCAGCCCCTGCCTTGGAATACTAAAACAGTTCAAATAGTGGGGATCGCTAATAAACCTCAGGAGGTACTTGTCTCTGAATCTATTCCCTTTTGTTTAGTACCTAAGAAGCACAAACCCTTTTCTCCTTAGTTACCCTGCTTCTATCCATTTATTAGGCTAAGTATCATAATGGAATTTCTTTCTCCCAAAAGGGCGAAATAATTCTAGAGCCTGAGGAAGTCATCAAAGCAGACAACCAGGTGAATTAAATGACCCGTTGACATCTTTTATGTGCTGTGTCTCTGACAGTACTAGAGCTGGTTCTGGAAAAACTGATCATTTGTCCTTATTGAATCAGCTACCACCCTCCCTATGGACAAAATCTCCAACTGAAGTTGGCAAAATTCACAGTGTACTTCCCATTATTCATACAGATCCCTCAAAACCTCTTCCCAGAATTAATCAATATCCTATAAGTGAGGAAGTCTTTCAAGGCATGGAGCCCATAATAGAAGATTACAAGGCTCAAGGCCTCATGATCCCTTGTATTTGTCCCTGTAATACACCTATTTTGCTGGTGAGAAAACCTAAGGGCTGAAAGTAGAGTTTTGTCCAGCAATAAACAACATTATTAAAAAAAAAAAAAAAAAAAAAAAACTACAACATTATTATCCTCAATACCCTATTGCTCCTCTCATATGTTACTAACATCTTTTCCCACTGGAAGCAAATTCTTCACTGTAATTTATGTATGCGGTGTATTCTTTAGTATTCCAATTGATGAAGCTAGCCAATACCTTTCTGCCTTCACTTGGGAAGAAAAACAATTCACCTTGACAGTAATGCCTCAGGGTTTTACTGATAGTCCTTCTTATTTCTCACAAATCCTGAAGGCTGATTTGGATGATATAGAGTTCCCTAGAGGTTCTACTTTGTTGCAATATGTGGATGATTTGCTTTTTTACTCTCCTTCTCAAATCTCCTCACAGGAAGGTATCATCCATTTGCTGAAGCTTTTAACCTTAAAAGGACTTAAGGTTACCAAAGAAAAATTGCAGTTTGTTCAAACCCAGGTTTGATATTTAAGGCATCTTATATCAGAATAAGGGCTACGCTAAGATCCATGGTGTCCTAAGCTTCTCAAAACCCAAAACTAAGCACCAAATGTGAGGTTTTCTCAGGCTAGTTGGCTATTGCTGAAACTGGATTTTAAATTTCTTTCTTATGGCCAAACCTTTGTATGTTTTACTAAAGAATAAAAACCCTAACCCAATTTTACGGGAAGAACCAGACAACATAGCCTTTAAAGCCTTAAAGGAGAGTTTGATGAACACACCTTCCCTTCAGCATCTCAATTATCAGATTCCCTTTTTGCTTTTGTATATGATGCCCATGGGGTTCTTACCCAAAAACACAGAGATCAACATCAACCCGTAGGGTATTATAGCCAGCAACTGGATCCTGTGGGATGGGGATACCCCCCTTTAACTTAGAGCATTTACTGTCACTGTTCTTTTGGTTAAGGCCACCAAGAAAATTATTGTGGGATCTCCTTTAACCATTTTTGTACCTCATACAGTAGAAATGCTCCTGAATTCTCATCACACTCACATTACTGTTAGCCATGTTACATCTTATGAAGTCCTTTTGGTAACTGCTCCTCACATTATTCTTTCATGTTGTAATTACCTTAATCCTGCTACTCTTCTCCCCTCCATCACTGACAAAGTCTCTCATGGCAGCTTAATGCTGATGTACCACCTCCTGACTCCTTGTGATGCTCTGCAGGAAATTCTTTGGGGGTAACGCTGAATTCTCATTGTTCACTGATGGTTCTTATTTAAATGGTAGCAATGGCAGATATTGTGCTGTATAGGCTATTGCAATTCTTTCTGATGTTGTTGAAGCAGCATCTTTACCTATGGTTATGTCAGCCCAACAGGCTGAATTATACACTCTTACGTGGGCTTGTACTTTAGCCAAGGACAAGACTGCCAATATTTATACTAATAGTAGATATGCTTTTGGAGTAGCTCATGATATGGGAATGTTGTGGAAGCAATGTGGCTTCCTTACTTCCAGCAAAAATAAAATTAAAATGGCTCCTCTGTTCAGAAGTTATTGGATGCAATACTTTTGCCTGCTGCTTTAGCTATCATTAAGATTCTGGGGCGTTCTAAACTTGACTTTCTGGAAGCTAAGGGAAATCACCTTGCTGACATTTCTGCAAGAAGTGCTGCCCTTAAATGGACCAACAGTAGTCAAGCCTCTGTCATGTCCAAAGGGCTATTTCCCCAAATGATAACGTTGAAAAACTAGCTAGAGAAATGGGATCAAGATGACAGAGTAAGAAGACCCTGATCACACCTGCTCCCACAGACACACCAAAACTACAACTATATGTAGAAAAGACTGTCTCTGAGAATGGCCTGAAGACTAGCACAGAATGGCTTTACTACAACTAAGGATTAAAAGAAAAAGACCACACCAAGATGAATAGGTGGGAAAGAGAATTGATCTAGTCAGGACCCACTCACTCAGTGGGTGACCCAAAAGAAGAAGGGGCTATCACAACTCGGAGTTCCTCCTTAAGGAGTGAGGGGTTTAAGCCCCGCACTGGGTACCCCAGCCCTGGGGTCTGGCACTGAGAAGACACGCAAGCCCCTTTAACTGGTTGTGAAAACCAGTGGGGCTTATGACTAAGATAACTAGAAGGCTTTAAGAAGCTGAGATTCCACTCTTAAAGGGCACACACAAAAACTTACATGCTCCCAGTCCCAGTACAGAGGCAGCAGATTGCAAATTGTCTAATGCTTTAGCTGTCCTGCCAAGACTGCCCCAGCATACCCACTGGCCTGCACCAGCCTCTGGCACCAACCACCCCAACCAAGGTGGCAGCCCTCAAGCACCCCTGAAAAAGCCCAGGCCCATACTATTCTCTAGCTCCAGCACCACCCCCTTCAAGACAATGGCCATCAGAATGCCTCAGGAGAAACCCTGGCCTGTAGCAGTCACCAACTCTATCCGCTTTGGCTCCAGCCCCCCTCCAAGGTGGCGGCTGCCAGCGTGCCCTGGGAGAAGCCCTGGCCCACGCCCATGCTAGTGTCAGCTCCAGCCCTCTTTCAGAAGCCGCTGGGCAGAAGCAAACTGCATATGGACACTTCTACACAAGGATACACCTTCAAGGCCAGGATAGGTAACTGTTTTGCCTAATTTCATAGAGACAAACAAAAAAAATCATGCAAAATGAGAAGATAGAGGAACATGTTCCAAATAAAAGAACAATAACCCCCCCCCGCAAAAAAAAAAAAAACTCTTAATGAAACAGAGATAAGTAGTTTGAAAGAGTTCAAAGCAACAGTCATAAAAATGCTCACTGAACTGAGGAGAAGAATAGAGGAACACAGTGAGAATTTCAATAAAGAAATTAGAAAATATAAAAAGAAACAATCAAAACTAATTACAATAAGTTAAATGAAAAACACACTAGAAGGAATCAACGGCAGATTAGGTGTTACCGTAGAATGTATAAGCAACCTGGAAGAAAGAATAGTGGAAATCACCCAATCAGAACAGCAAAGAGGAAAAAAAAAATAAGAATGAGGATAGCTTAAAGGAACCTCTGGGACAGCATCAGGCATACTAACATTTGCAGTATAGGGGTCCTGGAAGGAGGAGAGAGAGAGAGAGAAGGGCAGAATACATATTTGATAAAATAATGGCTGAAAACTTGCCTAACCTGTGGAAGGAAATAGATACCCAAGTCCAGGAAGCACAGAGAGTCCTAAACAAGATGAACCCAAAGAGAGCCACATCTCATAATTAAAATGACAAAAGTTAAAGATAAAACAAAAAAATTTAAAGGCAGAAAGAAAAAAACAAAGAGTCACATACAAGGGAACCCATAAGACTATCAGCTGATTTTTCAGCAGAAATTTTGCAGGCCAGAAGGGAGTGGCACGATATATATAAAGTGCGGAAAGGAAAAAAACCTACCAGCAAGGGTACTCTACATGACAAGGTTATCATTCAGAACTGCAGGAGAGATAAAGAGGTTGTCAGACAGGCAACACCTGAGTTCATTACCACTAAATAGGCCTTACAAAAAATGTTAAAGGATCTTCTTTAAGCAAAAAAGAAAAAGCCATAACACAAAATAAGAAAATATATGAAGGAAAAAAATCTCACTGGTGAAGGCAAATACATAGTAAAGGCAGTGGATAGACCATGTAAAAAGCTAGTATGAAGGTTAAAAGCCAAAAGTTGTAAAATCAACTGTAACTACAATAAACAGTTAAGGGATACACATGAAGATGTAAAATATGACATCAAAAACATAAAACAAAAAAAGACACCTCCAGAAAGACGCTTTTCAATCTCACTGGAGAGGATCCTGCCATGTACTGCTAATAAACCTTTGTGCCACCAAACTTCAGGGAATATACTCTGGTTCATATGACATACCTAAAGAAAATACTGACCCTTAACTGGACCTGCACATCATTTAGTAACCTGAAAGTAAAGATTTCCCAGAATTGAGGCAGACAGTATCTGATGAGATAGCTCTTCCAAGATATCAGGGCCAGGCCTGTTTTTAAGTTTGTCACCAAAGTTTTGATGATGACATAGTGCTTTAGATGATTTCCAGTGTTTATGGTCTTGACAACATATGTATTTTAGATAAAAAGTGACTGAGAGTTCTCTCTCCTACCCCTTCTTGTTACTTGAATGTGATCTCAATAGGTTTCCAATCTGTGTACTTTCCCTCTGATGTGAGACACTACCCCCAGGAAAGGTCCTTCCTGGCATTGAGGGACAAAAAGCCATTGAAACTGAACAACCTGACTCTTGGTCAGTGATGCTTTTAGAGAAAGATCTTGATCAAAAGGGGGAAGTGTAAAAAATTAATAAACAGAAACCTCAATTAAATAAAGTTCGGAGAACAGAAAGGGGAGCTCTCACAGTCTGTGATGATAGCAGAACCCAATAGGAAGAAGAAAGCCTTCTCTTCTTTCCTGACAACAACTCAGCCAATGAAAAGCCATGGGATCTTTATTAACTAAAGCCCTTCCAACTAACTTTTTCCCTCTATAAAAGAATTATCCTTCCCTTACTGTGTGAGGACTTGCATGTGACTCATCATGGTTGCAGGTCCCAAATTGCAATTCTCTGCTGATTTTGAATAAATCTATTTTTTTTTTTTTGCTGGAGAAATACTGTTTTTAAGGTCAACACTCCAATGTATATTGTTCTAAATTATCTATATAGTATGTCTTGCTATCTAATAAATTAAACTTTTGTATTCTCCATCATTTTTCTACTCATTCTCTTACTATGATCATCCTCCAAGGTTATCATGGCTAGGCTAGGCTCTATATTCTTCTATATAAATTCTATAATCAGCTACTGAGGTGATAATATACACACACACACACATACTCACTCACTCACACAAATGGGTATTGAGACTGAATGCAATTTCATGGAATATACAGATTTATTTAATGAAAATTATTACTTTTATGAGATTGAGATTTCCTCTCCATGAATGATATATATTTTCATTAATGTTTTTCAATAAAGTCTGATAAATTATTTTGGACATTCTTGAACATTTTTGAAAACTTGCTTCTGAGTACTTATAGGTTTCTTTCTTCTCTGTCATATTGAATTATTATTTAAATAAAATAAAACTCATGGATCTTAAGTGTTCAATTTAAGAAGTTTTGGTAGTTGTATAAATTTTTGTATATCCCAAACAAAATATAGATCATTTTCACTACCCCAAACAGTTTTTCATGATGCTTTCCTATCAAATTTTCACTTACCACCCAAATAAGTACTTTGTGATTTCTATCATTAGTTTTACCTATTCATGTACTTCATATAAATCAGATTGTACAGTCTGTACTTTTTTTGTGTCTGGCTCATCCTCAACATGTTTTAGGGTTCTTTTGTGTTGTTGCATGAGCAGCATTTTATTTGATTTTACTGTCTGTACTATTCTCTTACATGATTATTCTACTATGCATTTATAGACATTTGGGTTGTTCCAGGGTTTGCCTATAATGAGCAAATCTCCTAAGAATTCCTAAGAAAATTGTGCAATTCTCTTTGTGGTTAGATGCATTTCCTTCTCTGGGGTGAATACCTGGAATAGAATTGCCAAGTCGTAAGGTAGATATGGAACTTTTTAATAGGTTGCCAAACAGTTCTCCAAAGTGAAGGAATCATTTTACACTCCCACACACCTTATAGTTTTTCTTCCCTTGTAAAAAAAAATTGTCTTTTAAAAAACTTGTACGTTATATTTGTTTATTGCTGGTATATCAGCAATAAAAGTGATCTTTTAATATTGTTCTTGTATCAAGTATATATGGTGAACTTTTTCATTATTAAGACTTTATAAATCAATCTTGAATTTTCTGTGTCTGTTGGTTAATTCCTATCAGATACAAATATGCTGACCAGTCTCTGTCATCTAAGTGTCTACAATTTAATTTTGCATATAGGAACAGAGTATGATAGTTCTCATCATATGTTCCTCCACATTTCCCATCCTCAATTTGAATGGGGTCAATGTCACTAGTTCTTGCCAATTCTTAACTCTTGAGACAGTTAACGTGTTTGGCATCTCCACTGTCTTGATATATTTCTCTCTGTCTCTTTGTCTCTCTCCCCTGACCCTATTTATCCTGTGCATTTAGCTGGAAGCAAAGTTTTCTGAATAGAGGAGCTGAGGATAGGAGCAGCCTGAGTCCCTTAACGGGTTCTTAGATAAGAGTGTTGTTATAGGACCACCCAGTCTACACTGGATGGTGATTTAAGTGAACATACAGATTTGTTCAGCTACTGAAATTTGGGAGTTTACTTGCTCCTGAAGCTTAACTGAGCCTATCCTATTATAAAAAGAAATTAATTACAAAACAATTAGTGCTGGCTTAAGGTCAAACTCAAGGTGCCAGGGAAACACAGAGGAGGATACCTGACTCAGTTGTAGAAGTCAGAGAGTGGTTTCTAAAGGATTTACAGTCTAAAATGAGACTGTGAAAATTAACAGGCTTTATTGTGTTCCAGCACAGTTCCTAGAACATGGTCATTCCACAATGCTTTCTGAATGAATCAGTGAGCTCTACCAACTATCAGAATAGAGGTGTGTTTCTGAACATGTCTGTAAAGGGTTTCTGATTAATCTAACCCTTGAAAATATGACATTCTGTCTGGGCTAGTCTTAGAGGCTAGGACTTTTTGGAAAACAACTCCATGTGTTCCAGTTGTAGATTGATGACCAGAAATGAAAACCTGTCTTCTCAACTGTCTCACACCATAGCATTGATGCAGTTGCTGTCCCCTTGGCTTCTTCTCCTTGCTGTTTATGTTCCTGTAATCTGACAGTATTTACATTTCAGGCAATTCTAGGAGGCTTCTCAGAAACAGAGGAAGCCAGAGCTCGGAGAAGGTAACTAAAAGCAAAACCAGGAGAGAGAACAAAGGTATTTGCTTGTCTTTAGAAGACTTACAAGGCCACAGGCTGCAGGGTGAGGGTGGGCAGAGATAGAGAGTGAGACTGAAAGCAAATTGGCCCAGTGACAATAGTGACCGAATGATTCAGAAGTAAATCCATGGTAACTTGGGGGTAAATACCTGAAAGGAAACAGCTGCTGGGGAAGGAACATTTTTCACTTTGGATGGAAAACACTGGAAAGAAAACTTAAACATGCTCATTATCTTTAATCTTAGCACAGTGGTAGAACCTGGTCATCACATTAAGACACTGGAGATCACTTATACTAATTAGTCAATTCTTCCACAAAAGAGATGAGGATTTTATTAAAAAGAAGGAAGCCTAAGAGCTTTGTTTCAACACTTGAGGGGACAAAGTGAATGCTCTTTTAATTGATTTCTATGTTTTCCCTGATGGATGTTAAATACTCATATAATCAAGTCAAAAGCATTTTTATTTTCATTGTAAGAAGAGCTCTCTAAGCAATGACAGAGAGTATTAGGTATAACATGTTCTGCAAGGGTTGCCATGGTAAGAGTTCATCTGCTGTTTTCCTCCCATCTTTCCATAAATAACAAGTGGAAGAGTGCAGAAAGCCTGTACAGAAAAGATGTCTGGGACCAGAGTAATTAGTGCTCTGCCATGCAGAAGGGTCACTAGGTTTTATGTTAAATATATTTCGTACTAAAAGTGCTCTCTCTCTCTTTCCCTCTCTCTCTCTCTCTCTGTTTTGGGTAGGTGGCCTGATTTTCGACATTAGACAGCTCCAAGCACTACCACCAAACACTGGCGGATTTAAGCTATTTAATGAAGCAGCAGTGTGGTGTGTGTGTCTATGTGTGTGTGTGAATGCAGTTGAATTTCAGTAGCAGTTCACTCCTTGTAGATGCCAACTCTGTCTTAATTATATGAGATTCAGTAGTCATCTGACTTTTTACAGTGGTGTTTCAAACACAGCTTTTTGTTTCCTTTCTAGGAAGGAAAACTCAGTTAATACTTGTATGCCTACTGAAAATTTCTAATGTATTTTCATGGAATTCTTAAGCAATTCTCTCTTGTGGAGTGGCTCACCATGAGGTGACATGAAAACTTTTCTTTTTCTGCTGAACAGATCAACCTTTGATGTTCAGTTTAGCAAATGCTCATTTAGTGCCTATTTTGTGCTCTGGGATTTTCTGGAGAGTCAGAGATAATTAGGATGTGGTCCTTGTCCTCCAGGAGTTCTTATTCTTCTCGTTTGTTTTCGGAACATTAGTCTTGGGTTGAGAAGGTCTTCTTTGCAGGCTGGAGAGATGGTGTTCTGGGGGCAGATGACAAAATGTACAGGTGGGAAGCTATGGCGATTGAGGCCATAGTTCTGGGTAACTTAGAAGAGCGTGAGCAGCTCCAGTGTCCAGAGGCAGAGCGACGGTAGGAGGAGCCACTGCTCTTGCTTATTCAATCCTTAGAAGACCACAGCAACCACAGGGCTGAGGTCTGAGCAATCAAGAGAGACATGTGGCCAGAGTTATTGTCTCTTGCCAAGAGGCTTCTGCTACCTTTTTTTTTTTTAATTAATTAATTTATTTTTTAAAATAATTTGTGCAATTCACAGCACTTTTTTTTTTTTTTATAGCTACTTTTATTTATTTATTTTTGGCTGTGTTGGGTCTTCGTTTCTGTGTGAGGGCTTTCTCTAGTTGCAGCGAACGGGGGCCGCTCTTCATCGTGGTACGTGGGCCTCTCACTATCGCGGCCTCTCTTGTTGCGGAGCACAGGCTCCAGACGCGCAGGCTCAGTAGTTGTGGCTCACGGGCCCAGTTGCTCCGCGGCATGTGGGATCTTCCCAGACCAGGGCTCGAACCCGTGTCCCCTGCATTGGCAGGCAGATTCTCAACCACTGCGCCACCAGGGAAGCCCTTCTGCTACCTTTTAAGCCAGAGTAGCTCTGGAGTTTCTGCTCAGTTCTGTCCTTTCTAGTTGGGCCCCCGGACTTAAAGGGCAATTGTCGAACTGGGATGACACAGTGCCTCTGTGTGCATATCCTGACGTGAACATGCACTTTGGATATTCAGGGTTTTGGCTGAAGAAGGGGCCCGCTACCTGGCTAAGCACAGGGAAGTGATTAGAGTAGCACATTATCACAAGATTATTATACAATAAACCTTAAAATATAGTTTTGATTTTGTTTTCATGTAATAGACAAAAAATAGCCAGTACATCAAATCTGCAATAGAGGATAAAGTAAATAATGCCATGATATATAATTTTAAGAAAAAAGTAGATGTGTTCATATAAAAATATTAAGTATAAATGGTTTATCATGTATCAGTCAGGGAAGACTAGCTGCTATAATAAATAATCCCTATGTCTCAGAGCTTAATTAGTAAAGGTTTTCCTGCATGTCACACTCCAATGTAAATTGGCCTCATAGCTCCGCCCCATATAGTCATGGAGGCCCCAGGCTCTTTCCAACTAGCTGCTCTAATATCCACTGAGCTTTGAGTCTTCCATTAGATCATCTGAATATGGTTAGGAGAGGAGGTAATAGGGAGAGCTTGGAGGACTGCATAGAAAGTTCCAGTGGATCGGGTCTGGGGATGATGTTACGACACCCACCACATTCCTTTGACCATATTTGAGTCACGTGGCCACACAACTTTAAGGGAGCCTGGAAACTGTGGTCTAGCTAAGTGCCTAGGTAGGAGAGAAATTCAGTCTGATAAACAACTGAACTCTGGCCTACAGCAATATAACCAAGTTACTAATGTTAAACACGAAAGAGTGACTTATGCGAACACTGATGGAATAGGAAAAGAGTGAGCATTGGAGGTTTCTGTTTTGGTGTTTTAATCACAGTACTGATTTTTTTTTTATACGTCTCAACATTGCCGTTTATTAGTGAGGAGATCATAGCCACTTTACTCAATATGTCTGGGGCTCAAAGGCCCTTTGTGTGGATTGAGGAGATCTATCTCAAGGGTTTTGGGGAGAATGATAGGAGCTCGCACGTGTTTAGCATCATGGACAATACTTGGCATGAAGTAGACGCTCACCAACTACATGTTAATTCCCTTCTCCTAATATCCCTTTCTTCAGCTCTCTCTTTAAAATCTTTGAGAGAGACCTTTGTTGTAGAGGCACACTTGTCCGCAATTAAAGAGTTAAAATATTTCTCCCCCAGGAAGAAGGGTATCGTCTCTTTTCCTGTATTGGCATGCTTTCAATTTCAATTTCATAGTTTAAATTGTGCACACATCCTAAGAATTGTTTAAGTCGTCAGGTGTGTTTACTTTTTAAAAAATTTAAAAGCAATCACATTTGGCCTACCTAGATTAAACTAAAAAGAATTAAATAAAGTTTTCATAATAAAAGCTTCTCTACAGTAGCCCCAAATAACCTTCTTGGTGGGTCAGAAAACCTTGTTTTTAGCTATGTCTTTTGGGTTGGCGCTTTCGTTGCAGGTCTGTCCTTTGACATTTAGATACGACAAAGATGAGGTTTGAAGTCACATAAAGGAGGCAATTGTCCTTTAATTTTTCCTTCAACCTGAGGGAAGAATTTCTGAAACCTTTTCAGGTTTACAGGGTTAAGTTTTATATTCATTTTCACATTTTCTGATTCATCTACAGTCATCAAATTCCCTTAATCTATTGAGAAGTTCCTACTGTAACATATAAGGATCTCAACCTAAATTAGATTCTAAAATTAATGAAATTTAGCAAATCTATAACAGTAGCCAAATCATATTCTCCCCTCAGTGAGCACAGGAAAGTCCCATTTTATTATGAATAAAGAAAGCCTATGGATAATGGGTGGGAAATTAATCATAACACAAATACCAGTAACTTATGTCTTTACATTTTCCCCACTGAGACATCTGCTGGGGAATTTGTTTTTCCCTAAGGCAGAGAAATCTCACAGGTAACATAATCAGATGAAGCTGCCCCAAGATTTCTGAGTCAGTTAAAACTATCTAGTGTACTGAGAAACATAAAAATGTATGTTAATGGTAATAATAAAATCTGTCATTTATTTGGCACTTAATATGTACTAGGCCCTGAGGTAGTGCTTCACAACTGGTGGAGATGAGGTTTCAACCCCAGCTTGTGTGACTTCAAAGGTTCTTACTCCTATACTAGCCCAGCTCCAGAGACAGAGCAAGACAAAGGATCACTAGTCCTTTGGAATCAAAGGATTCCATAGCAGTGGTCTACCCACTTCCTGTGAGACTGTAGGAAATCAGTTAAACTCTCCAGACCTTCTGCTTCTCATTTCTAAAGAAAGGATTAAAAACACTTGGAAAATTATAATTTTCCTATCTCTGTAGGTTGTTATGCATAGTACAGGTTCCTTTGGGGCTCTAGAGAAATTGAATGGCTGAAAAGTCTTCACAAATAAATCACCTGGCTCAGATATATTTCCTCTGCTTTAATGAACCAGGTTACATGTTAGTGAGGTTGAATGCCATTTGGAATCCATTAAATTTCTTTCCATGAGTTATAGATTAATTAATCTAACCTAACATTTACGGAGAACCTACAGTGGGCAAAAACTCATCCCAATGTTTCATAGGAGCCACAAATATAAATAAGCTGTGGTCTTGGTCAGCAGGAGATTCTAGATTGCAACTAAATAGTCATAATAATAGTAGTAGTAGTCATAGTAGTAATAATAATAATACATGGATTGGCTTCCCTAACTGAAAATCAAGGGGTGTCCATACAAGTGGTCAGTGATGCCATCAGGAATTTGTTTCTCTCCATCTCTCAGCTCTGCTTTCCTCTGAGTTGGGTGTTCTCATAGGTAAGATGGTATCTTGTAGCTCTCGACTCACAATCATCTCGTTAACAACTACCTTAACTCCATCTTAAAAGGAAATTTTCTTTCTGAACATATCTGAACTAATCCGAGACATCATTCTCATCAGTCTATACTGGGTCACATGCCTACCCCTAAACTAATCCCTGAAGCGAAGGGGATACCATACTCTCTTAGATGGGAACTAGGTACTCTTGTACCTATTTTTTTGGCCAAGGAGTGGCATATGCCGCTATACTGGAAGAGGTGTAGAGAAGATGCTCCTCAAAGGAGCATGAAGCAAAGCAGGAAACTGGATGTTCACAACACAGAGCACTTTGGCTTGGCTCTGACGGAAGTGTAGGGGTTTGACATAGGGAGAAGGGGATGAGGTGTATTCCAGGCAGAGAATCCAGCATGAGTGTGTTGCCCAGAAACTTGGTGAAACATTATTTCTGGGTATGTCTGTGAGGGTGTTTCTAGAAGTTAGCGTTTGAATCTGTAGAGTGAGTAAAGAAGATCACCCTCGCCAGTGTGGGCGGGCACCATCCAATCCACTGAGAGCCTAAATAGAACAAAAAGGTGGAGGAAGGGAGAATTTGCTCTCTGTTTGAGCTGGGACATTCATCCTCTTCTGCCTTCAAATACAGATACACCTGCTCCTTAGACTTTAGACTCAGACTGGATTAACCACCAGCTTTCCTGGTTGTCTACTTGCAGATGGCAGATCATGGGACTTCTCAGCCTCTATAATTGTGTGAGCCAATTTTTATAATAAATCTCTTCTTATTGGTTCTGTTTCTCTGGAGAATCATGACTAATACAATGAAATGACACCGACATGGGAAATTTTGTTTGATTGGAAACATAGATTGCATAAGGAAGTTCAGTGGGCGATAGGGTGAGGTCCTACAGTGGAGTATTTTAAATGCAGAATGAAGAATTTTATTTTCTGGGCAATGAGAAGTCTCTGATCACTTTGGTAATGGACATATGATATAGTAAGATATTTCCCACTTCACAGTGAGTCCCTTCGGAGCCAAAAGGTATCTTTTTTTACACCTTCACTCTTAGCACAGATAGAGTGCCTAGTACACTGCTGGGTCTCTTTAAATACTTGTTGAAGAAATATCAATTTTATCATCAAATATCTAGTGATAGTTGACACTTGCTGGAGGCTTTTATGTATTGGACACTATAAGTGCTATGCACATATCTCGTGGGCTACCACAGAAACCTTATGAAGGAAATGTTATACGTATCCCATTTTACAGATATGGACTGTGTCACTTATAAAGGTCGGGTGGTAAAACGAAGACTTAAACTAAGGTCCTGTGCATTCAAATCATATACTCAGCACATCAGCGAGACTCCATGTAATGTTTGTGCAACAGCTTAGAGCACATAAAGAGCCTCCCATATATACAGTGTTTTACTCAGGCTTCACTATATTTCCATGAGGTAGGTGTTATTATCGTTTCCATTTTATGACCAATAAGATGAAATCCAGAGAGGAGAAGTAACTCAACCAGAATCACAGGACTAGTAAGCTGAGGGGCTTGACTTGTATTTGGCAACCCTGTGTTCAAAATTCATTCATTTCCCCTGTACCAACTAGTTTCCCCAGAAGCTGCCAGACCATAAAGTGAGTGTGGTGGGGAAGATGATCTGTTAGTTTGTGTATGTGTTATGTCAACTCTAATATTCAAAGATTCTAGTCTTCCAACAAAAAATTAAATGTGCATAGCACTTGTTTCAACTCCTTCAAATATTATAAGATGTGAGCTGAGCTATGCAGACTAAAATAAAAAGGTCACTGGAATAAGATTTTTATTCATAATTTTAGTTGAAATGTTGCTGTCTAAATCTCATGAAAAGGGGCTCGGTTAGCTTTCTTTTGTTGTTTTTCTCTGCCATACAAATACCCACAAATTATCTGCACTAAAAATCTATGTACATTCCACTGGGCACTGAGGGTGACCCATTCCATGAAAGTGCTAACTTTTCCACTAGGGACGCTTGGCAAAGCAAACTGGCTTATAAACCACTTCTGAACTTGTAACCTGAACTTTGATGCAACAAATGATATATTCAAAGCATCTCATAGGATCAAACCCTTGCATGAATTAGGGATGGATATGACCTATTTTTTATTTCATTTGACTCTGAAAATAAAAAGAGAACTAGGATGCTTTCGCACTTGGTCCATATGCTGGAAGGATGGCATGCAGCAAGGTGATAACAAATGACAATTACAATGTTAAAGAAACTGAGTACTGTACCAAGCAATGTATATGGAAATCTGACCTTTAGCATGAACACTTAACTTGCTTTTGTCTTTAGGTCATAGGTCTCTTTTTCCTGGGAGAGAGGACTTTGGTGGGTCTTTCAATCTTATTGATATTAGACTAGCCCACATCCATTGTTCTTGGCAAGGACCCAATTGACAGTGGAATTACCCAAACACAGAAGCTGCTGATGGCAGTATTAAGTCGTTTGTTTAGTAATTTACATTGGACATAGGTTTCATGTACCTGAAAACTGTGCAAGGTATTTTTTTCCCTAAATTTTGGTTTCAATTTCTCTATGTCTAAACATTATTTTTTGTTATAGGAAAATGTTAGCATGGTTTTTTTTTTGCCTAAGCGTTTGCTCCCAGGAGATGGAGAGTGGAGGGCAGACCACACATAAGGGATGTGTTGGCTTGATACCATCCTCACCCGGCATTGGAGGAGGGGCTGGGAAAAAGAATTGAGATCAACTTGGACTAGCACAACACAACTCTGGCACAACTCAACTGGTGTCTTGTATACAGGGCTGACTAACCCTAAATAAACAAGCATTTCAGGAACGGGCTGTCAGATCATGATGATTGCCAGGACCCTGGGACCAGATCACACCTGTGGGTAGAGATGGATTTTCCGGGGATGGGCAAGAATATTGTCCCTGGCAGGGTTGTGGGAAATTAGTCCCAGGCCGGGATATGAGATGGGGCTTAAATAAAGGGTAGGAGAGGTAGAGAGTAATATACTCTTCTTTATCCTCTTTCCCTCTGGGGCTGGTAGAGCATGAGATGGACATCGGTTCTAGGTAGAATATTTGTGGGGAATTAGGCAAGAACTCAGAGACAGATTCTGGTTTGAGTAGCCAATTCTAAAAAAGTAGCTGCTTCTGGGTAGCCATGAAGGAAATCACTTATGGCAGATCAGCAACTCCTCTGCAGGGCAGGGTGGGCGAAGTCCCCAACATAGGACAGCTGTCTCTTCAAGAGAGAAAATTTGACATATCAACTGGCGACAGAGGTTGCAGGCTGCTAGGAAGATGAAGAGAGTGGAGGAGAGGAATAATAACAAGGATATGAGCAAACATCTGATGAACACGCATTGAATACTTACTGTCTCATTCACTGTGCTAAGCTATAGCTTTAAGCACAAAAGATTTCTAGCCTGTGAGATGCTCACACTCTGAAAGGCAGAGGGGAACTAAGGCTAAATATGGCAACGGCAGATTCACACCTCCCTTCTCACCAAGGAAGAACTACCAGTTATTGAAAGTGGAATTTCATATAATGTTGAACTGTTATTCCTTCTCTTGCTTTCTTTATATTTCTGTCTCTGGACAAAAGCTTACGGTTGAATGCTTATAAGTTAAATGTGGATGTTGATTACAGTACTTGCATTATTTCATTTAATCTTTATAACAATCTGACAAGGTAGGTAGGTAGCAGCTATTATTTTCCTCATATTATACCTAGAGAAACAGGATAGTGAGGTTGAGAGACTTGCCCAAAGTCATATGGATACAAGTGGGGTATCTGGCACTTAGACACAGGGAGGAGAGGGGTAAAGATAACAGTAACGAAGGGGCACACATTCTATGCCCCTTTGCTGGTATCCAGGCCGTAATTCATTTTCAGAGTTTCATGACCTTCTATTGTAAAACTCACCAATTGATTGTACAATCTAAATTCTCTCACCTGTTTTCCGCTCTTGTTCATCCTCTGCTGTAGACCAAGCATTGGTGTTCCCCCCAAATTCATGTGTTTAAACTTATTCTCCAGTGTGATGGTATTAGGAGGTGGGGCTTCTGAGAGGTGATTAAGTCATCAGGCTAGAGCCCTCATGAATGGGATTAGTGCCTGTATGAGAGACCCCAGAGAGCTCCTTTGCCTCTTCCGCCATGTGAAGACAGCCATCTATGAACAAGGAAGATGGACCTCACCAGACAAGGAATCTTCTAGTGCCTTGAACTTGGACTTCTCAGTCTGCAGAACGGTGAGAAATAAACTTCTGTTCTTTATAAACCATCCAGTCTGTAGTATTTTGTTATAGCCGCCCAAGCAAAGACACCCTCTAAATGGCTCCCAGTTCATATTGAATTTCTTACTATCCTAAAGCATGGTAGTCCCTTTCACATCTCTTTGACTTTGCATCGCCTCTCCTTTTTGCCCAGGGTACTCTTTTTCCTTCTATGGTTGATAAAAAGCACCTTATCAAAAATAAGTGGGCTAGGCCAGCATCAAGTCTTCCAGAAAAAATGTATAGCATAGTGTTCAAAAGCATGGTCCCTGGTTCTGCCCCTTAGCATCTGCAGGAATTCGCTAAGCTTTAGTTAATGTTCTCATTTCTAAAATGGAGCCAGCAGTACTACCTGCAACATAAGATTATTAAAAGCATTAAATATAAAGGGCTTTGCGTGGATCCTGACACACAGCAAATGCTGAATAAGTGTTGTTACCTTAGTTCTCCTTGAAGACATCCCTGAATCTTCAAGTACATTCAACCACCTTCTCAGCTTGGTCGTAGAGTAGATATTGTTCATATCGCTATTTTAGAATTTATCCTGTTATCTTGTAGTTATCTGTTTAAATATCTCTTCTTGTATTGTCCTATCTCCTGCCCCATAAATATTTCCTGTCGATAATGGTGCAGATTCTGCCTTGTGGGAACTCCATGCCATGCCAATTGGGATCGGGAAAAGCCCTAGAAAGCAGACCCCAAGAATCTGTTTTGGAGTTGTGTTACTTGTGGTCTGATGGCAATATGGGACCCATACTGTTGGTAATTAGTCAGGTAATAACCCCTGGCATGTAGTGGCATTACAATCTCTAATGTTTTCCCCTACAATTAATTGGGATGAGGTGAAAGGTGTAGGTGAAACAGTATTTATGGAAAGTCTCTGCTGAATAAACAGTTTGGGGAAAATGCTAATTATGAAAATATTGGAGTAGATTAACTGCATCACAGTCCTTGACAAAAGAAAATGATAGACTCCGAGAAGTAAACTGCCAACCTGAACATGCTGTGAAAGTCAGAGGGGTTCTGTGGCTGCTTTGAACAGCGATGAGATCTGTTATCGCTCTGCATCAGATGATGCAGGAAATCAGGGGATGCGGCAGCAGAAGAGAGCAAATGCACAGCCATGACGGGCTTCCTTTGTTAGGATCATGAGAGAAAAAGAGGAAGGGCCTGAGAACTGGCTTTTTGGTCAGTAAGCCTGAGGACCTTGCACCTCATACTCTCTTGAAAGTTCCACCCAGGAAGAAGCAGCCACCTTCCCCTTGCCAGGGGGAAAGGAGCCTCTCTTTGCCTGGAGACCAGGTGAAGCTCTGCCATGAAACAGGGCCTTACAATGCTCTTCTGTTCTCCTCGAGCTCTGCCTCCACCAGTCCTCAGTTCCTCTAGACCAATATCCACGATCAGATCTTAGCACTCCCTGTCTGAACGGGGAAGTACTATCTGAGCCCCAGGAAAAAAGAGCTTATGCCCCAAAGGAATCTCAGAAGGTGACTAATATGTACTGTTAAGAACTAGGGAAACATTTGTGAGAATGGAATTAGGGGGTATTGGAGCAGGTAGAGTAGACTACAAGGCTGGCTGGGGGAGAATTTTTTCATGTCAGGGCACTTACTCATGACTCTGGATAATGTTCTGGAAACGATATCTGAGTTTTCAGGACAGGCACCTTGAAGCTGGAATATAAAGGTGAACTACAGCGGTTGGGGGGCGGCAGTGGCAGAACCTCCCTGGAAGCATTTTGAGGAATGGATCAGAAGGCTTGGGTAGGTGAAATGTTTGAATGGCTTTACTGTGTAAGACTTCGAGAGTACCGTAGCTGACTGTGGTTCCCAGGACAGCCCAGGGAACACGCACTTCACTAAGGCAGTAGAGGACACACTGGTGAGGAGTGCACTGGCTTTTTCAAAAGCTCAGTGGTGGCTGTTTTATATAGACTTGGTTTGACAGTGGGAGATGAGGCCATGAAACTGAGGGCTCTCACATATGGATGGCGGATTTTAGGAATGACAGAAGCCACGTGCCAGCATCTAAATGCCAGTTGCAAAATCGAAATAATGATCATAATGGGCATCAAGACCAGCGTGGCAGTTGGGGTGCCTTGTCCAACAAGGATAGGGGGTGATAACTATTAAATTATGACGTTCTTTGGGGGGAGGGTAGAAAGACATGTAGAGAGACAGAGAGATGCTGGAGACAGAGAGAGAAGGGGAAAGGAGGGGAAGGAGGGGAAGGGGAAAGGAAAGGGAAAGGGGAAGAGGAGAAGAGATTGAGAGCCGGAGGGCAGAAGCTTGCCACCAGTTGTCACAGTGAGAAATCATGGTCCCTTATCTGGTTTCCAGATCTATATCAGTTTACAGACCCAGAACCCAACTAACAGAAGGAGATGGCAGATCTCTTTGATGAAGATCAAAGCACATAGTAAACATACCTCTGATCCTTCCTAGAACGCCCTGCAGCCGTTTGGCAGCAAGGAAAGAAGAAAACTCAGGTTTTTGGACAGCTGTTAGGGTTTGAGCTGGTACTGATGCTAAGAGTCTTTCAGCTGGGGTGGGAGGGTCAGTGGAAGCAGGGTAATAAATGGAGTTGGGCCCAAGTCTTTCTTATTTTTATGGTTGTTCTCCAGAACCCAGTGGAGTAGATAGACTTAACATCTGGTGGAAGGCACTCCTTGGCTCTCCAAACTGTGGCACAAAGACCATTGTTTTAGAAGATATGGATTGGAACCTATTGCCATGGACCTGAAGCATGAGGATAATTTTATTTCAGGAGGTTTTAGTGCTCGGGGGACAGGATAATTTGACCTGTGAAGTCAGCTGGCCTCTGTCCTTGGCCACCCCAGTGCTGCTTGCTGCAGCCTCAAGGTACCTGGCAACGCTGTTACATGATAGCTTTCTAAACCATAAAAATAATCTTTCTCTTCATTTTATCAGTTCCTTTGTAACCTAACCACCCTTGAACCATATTCAGTCTCTTATGGTTGTTGCTAAGATGTGACTTTTAAATTAAAAGAGCACTAACCGTACATGTTTCTTATTTAAGATCATAGGGAGCTGAAATTATCCATCAGTATCTGTTAATTATGATTCATCCTTGCTATGGAATATTCTATGTAAAAAAAAGATCAGCCTGCATGGGTATAGAAGGATCTCCAAGATACATGTTTAAAGGAAAAAAAGAAAAAAGAAAATAGGAAAAGTTCAGAATGCTGTGAAGAGTAAGATCTCTTTAGTATTAATAAAAAATGAATGTATGGCTCTTCATGCACATGAAATGATTTAATTGATTAATTGTTTTATTACTTTTAAAGTGCTGCAAACTGTGCCTGGCTAATAGTTGATGCTTTATAAGTGCAGCTTATATTGTTACATTATATATTACACTTATATTTTAAATTATTTATTATTTATTATTAGTATAGTGGTAATGTTTATACAGAGGGGTATGTGAGTGGGTCATAGAGAAGTTTTTACTTTCATTTTGTACTTCTGGGTATGGTTGTTTTTTCTCATCAGATCAACATGTTATATTTTTCCTCCTTTTTATCCTTAAGATATCAGGGCTCATTTGGGCAATGAGTTTATCAGCTATTTCTTATTTCCTTCTTGAGATTTCTCTATTTAAACACTTAAAGATAAATTTGAATAATAACAAAACGAAAGAAAACAAATATTAATGAAAAGAGAGGGAGAAATGATTCTGAGTGTGAAACGAGTATGCGGAGAAGACAAATTGTGGGTTTATACTGAATAGATCAGGTTCTGCCCATTTACTCTGGGTGTGAACTTGAGTCAGTTCAGTTAATTTTTCTTGACTTTGCTTTCCCTATCTGTAAAATGGAAATAATGACAGCTACCATACAGAATTGCTGTGAGGATAAAGTGAGATAGTCCTTTCAGTGTACCAGGAAAAGGAAAAAAAACAAGCTCTCACCCTCCCATATATGCATATATGGGAGGGTGAGAGCTAGTTTCCTCCATAATAAGATCGTATGTAAGAGTAACAGGATGATATATTTTGATGCATGGATTTGCAAGCTGGTTGCACTGTAGATTTATTGCTAGGAAAAATGTGACTTGTACAAATTTCCCATCAAAAAGGGAAAATGCCAATATAAACACCTCTTTCCTGTTTCTTTGTTGGAAAGTCCAATAAAGAGAAAAGAGAAGACATTTTAAGCCCAGGGGCACATTTTAAGCTTGTGATTTGCCTAAAATTATAGTCCTGGTCTTTTCTTCGCCCTCTTTGTGGAAGCACCTTTCTCCAAGTCCCTAGGTGTATTTGTGCCACTCAAAGTAATTGGCTCATTAGGCTGTAGTGTTGCCCCTCATCCTGCACCCACATCCCTTCAGTTAAGCTGGATGGAAGAAGCAAAGCTCTTCATTCAGGGACTGCACAGCTTGCTATCTTTTTTTGCATATCTCTAAGTCAAAGAAGAGCACACAAAATGATGCTTTCCTGAGTTAATTGGCACTGCACTCTCTTGAACGGCTGAGGAGGGAAGCCTTTCAATGCCATGATTATACTGCCCTCAAGTGGTCAAATCTAGAAAATCTCTCCCAAACCCTTCAGTCAGAGCCCTATCCTATAAAAGGAGCAAAGCAATGGGCTCTTAGAGACTTCTACAGTTGTGCTGATTTCATAGGGAAACCACTGTGATTGTTCAGATAGAACAGTTAATTAAGGCTTGCAGAGGGAGATTCAGTGCACTTGATTTTGGAGCTAGCTGTTAATTCTCCCAATGGTGTGTCTGTAGTTTTAAACCATTGGTTTCTGCTCTGGGAAATAAGGGTGAAAATCCCTTTACCCCCCTATTTCATGAGTTGGGGAAATAGAATAACACTGGCTTTAAATGCTTTGAAATTCTAGGTGTGATGGTATCATAAAATATATGGGAGTAAAGTGGAATTTGCCAGCAGAAACAGTCACTTGAATACTGCCACCATTTAGGGGCATGAGCTGAACCAAGTTTTTAAATTTCCTAAGACTGTACTTTCTTGTTCTGAAGACGTGCTGTGAATAGTACTCCAAATACTCTTTTTAAACTGCGTTATTGTATGAACTGTTTGTTGTAAAGTTGCTTTATAAAATGAAAAATGCAATACTAATCTTAGCTTCATAATTATTAAATATTTCAGTATGACCCTAAGAGCCCCTGTGGTGGAAAGTCCCCCTGGTTCTGGCTTGCTCATGAACTTTTTAGGTAAAATTGGACAAGCCAGGTGTCTAAGTATGAGGGGATCCATTTTCTCATCTCTCAAGTGTGGATAATAGTTTTGCTTTGCTTATCTCCTTGTGAATGTTACTGAAATGAGCCTTTTGGGGAGAAATTGTGAAAACTATATGTTGAACATGTTATATGCTTTTGCCTTCATTACAGTAACAAGTACTTCTTTCCTCCTATTAACAAGTAATAGAGTCATTCACAGATCACAGATTCACTTCAAAGTAAATAAATAATTCCTACAAAGTCATGCCTCATTTACTATGAATTATCATGGAGCCAGGAGCTAGAATCATTGGTAACCCTGCAGCATGTAAAGTTGAATGTCATTAGTTAGAGGATACAGTATTAGTTTCTTTGTGGCAGGTGGCAATTTAAATAGATGCTCTACCTGTGGATCCTTTTGGTTTTCCTGTGCCCTATTAAAATGCACTTTCTGAATAATTTGGCTTAAGAGAGTGAATAATTTACAAACAAAACTCTCCATCCCCCCTCCAACAGTAGCAATAAGAGCACGCTTGTTTTCCTTTAGCCCATTCCCCCATTAAAAGAATGTTTCACATCAGAAAATGCAATTCTTTTCCAACTGGCCTTTACTGAGGTCACACGGTGTGTTGAACAGAAACTTCTTCTAGTCTATTGTGATGAATAGCCAACCCACCTCTATACACCTCACTCACATCTCTTCCCAGAGGGAAGGATCAGCACAGCAGAAGTGGGGTGTCTGTGTCCTGATGCATCCCTGAGAGCAGCTTGACTTTAAGAGAATGGAAAAAATATTTACACACACACACACACACACACACACACACACACATAATACACAGAGATTTTAAAAGAGATTAATTAGCTCTGGGGAATTTTTTTTTTTTTTTGATATATACAAGAAGAAACAATTAGAATCCCATTTATAATAATTTATAAATTTAATGTATGAGAATAAAGCTAAGAATTGTGTAGGATGTATATAAAGAAAACCATGAGAATTTACTGAAGGACAGGGAAGAGGCCTGGAACAGATAAAGAGACATTCCATTTAGTGGATGGGAATACACGATATTGAAGTGATGTTAATTATCCACAAATGACTTTATACATTTGTTGCAATTACAGTGAAACTCCCAATGGTATTGCTTCCTTCCCTTCCATCCCCTTCTTCCCTTCCCTTCTCACACTGGCATTATTTCTGCTCCTTGAGCTCCAGGCTCTCTCCAGGCTTGGCACTTCTGCATCAGCTGTTCCTTATGCTGAATTTCTCTTTTCTTAGATCTTCAAGAGACTGCCTCTTCCTGTCAACATGGAGCTCAACCCAGATATCACTATCTCAGGGAAAATCTTTCAGCCACCCAAGTTAAAAGTAACTTATAAGTCACAAAGTCACTCTATTACACTATTCTGCTTTTGTTTCTCCATAGCACTTGCCATAATCTGAAAATACTGTCTTTATGTATTTTTATGCATATTATCTACTTTTCCTCACTAGAATGTAAGCTCCATGAAAGCAGCGGCATTCCCTAACTTAATTCCACTGCATTCCTCCCCCACAAAACAATGCCAGGCACAAGGAAGACACTCTATTGATTGGTTTTGTTCTTAATGAATGATCAGTTTTGCAATTTTGAGAGATCATTTGGCAATAGACTCATAATATTTAACTATTTTCCTTGAAACTTGCCCAGAGATTTATTAGACTAGTTTTAACTGTGTTTACATTGTATTAAAACCAATTCTGAGGACTTCCCTGGTGGTGCAGTGGTTAAGAATCTGCCTGCCGGGGCTTCCCTGGTGGCGCAGTGGTTGAGAGTCTGCCTGCCAATGCAGGGGACACGGGTTCGAGCCCTGGTCTGGGAAGATCCCACGTGCCGTGGAGCAACTGGGCCCGTGAGCCATAATTACTGAGCCTGCGCGTCTGGAGCCTGTGCTCCGCAACAAGAGAGGCCGCGATAGTGAGAGGCCCGCGCACCGCGATGAAGAGTGGACCCCCGCTTGCCGCAACTAGGGAAAGCCCTCGGGCAGAAACGAAGACCCAACACAGCCATAAATAAATAAATTAAAAAAAAAAAAAAAAAGAATCTGCCTGCCAATGCAGGGGACACGGGTTCGAGCCCTGGTCCAGGAAGATCCCACATGCTGCAGAGCAACTAAGCCCCTGTGCCACAACTACTGAGCTTACACTCTAGAGCCCGCGAGCCACAACTACTGAGCCCATGTGCCACAACTACTGAAGCCCGTGCACCCCGGAGCCTGTGCTTTGCAACAAGAGAAGGCACCGCAATGAGCCACAACAAAGAGTAGCCCCTGCTCGCCACAACTAGAAAGACCTAACGCAGCCAAAACAAAACAATACAAAACAAAAAACAAAACCTATTCTGTATTTTGCTTGAGTGCTGAGTGTGATTCTTATCTCTACTACCTTTTAGCTTGTGAGACTTTGGGCAAGTTGCTTAACTTTTCCCAGCCTCAACTTCCTCATCTGTAAAATGGGGCTAATGGGAGTAGCAAGCTGATAGGTTTCTTGTGAATTATGAGTGAATGAATAGATCATGATAATGTCAAACATTGCCCAGCATATAGTAAACATTCAATAAATGTTGGTTATCTTTTATATGGCAAAGAGGCTCCTTAACTTATGACTGTCTAGTTTTTGAAAGGCTCTTCATGAGTTATTTGTAAGTCCAAAGTAACACTCTACAAAGGCTAATCTGAATGTATTGGTGCAGTGTTTGGTTTCACAAGAGAACTGAGCAGGTTGATGGTATCGGTTTTGATAATCCCATTTGCACAGATAATATTCATAATTTTCTTACCACCTATTGTTTAAATGTCCTCTTTCCTTACTATCAACATTTCAGGACTTGTTGTTTAAGAAGTCTTACTGCATGTTAAAACAAACATCAGCAAAAATACATGACTGCTAATGGCATCTGTCGTGGTGGGCAGAGCTGATGCTTTTGCTTTGGCAGATAACCGTTCATATCTCTTCCTTTAGCCGATATTTACGGTGTGTTCTCCTTCTACCAGGCACTGTGTAGTCTTGAGAATGACATGAAGAACAGGGCAGACTGGTCCCTGCTCCCTTATAATTTACATTTACGTGCTTATGAAAGGGTGTATATTGAAAATTTTAAGTACAGGACTTCATGCGTTTTCAGTTGGGGTTTGGCCCTTTAAAGACTCTGCAGCTCACTGTGTACTAGGGTTGTTTTCTTTCTGGGAGAATGTCACCCTTGCTTTCAACATTAGATATGGATAAGCCATATGCTAAGTGGTTTGACATTTCAGTTTGATTTAAACTGATAGACATTGACAGCTTCATGCCAAACTGTGTTAATTCTTAATCAGAAATAATATCCCCTTGGACCAATGAATGTGTTTATCGTTAATTGGCAGTGGCTTCCTGGAAGCTGTCTATGGGAAAATGTGGACAGAAAAGGAAACTCAAGCAATTTAGAGGGAAAAAAGTGTGTTTATGAAGCAGCCACATCAAAGAGAATTTATTATCTCTTTGTGTAAACTATGTTCTATTCATTGACCATTTGTGCCTTCATTTAAATCGCATTCAAGAACATCTACTATGTACTAGGAGCTCTGGGGATACAAAGGTGATGTATCCCTTAAGGAGCTCCTAGTCTGAAGGTGGAATCAGATAAGGAAAAAAATGATAAGCATGCAGTGTGATCAGTTCTCTTATGATCTACAAGAGGACTTGGTGCTACCCCCTTTGGCACAGCTGAGCTGATTCTGCAGGAGATAAAGGTTTTGACAGTAAATAGAAATGAATGTTTCTGCATATTGGGGAAATATGGTTTTTAGTCTAGAGTTCCAATTCTTTGTGAGGACTCCCCCAATCAATATATATTCAAAGGCCCTCTCCTGGCAGGGTTCAAAGAATGTGGATTTCATGAAAGAATACAGCTGCCAATGGTGCATATTAGAGGCACAGCGAGATCAGGAGGAAGACTGATGGATATCACGCTTCTCCCAGTTTCTCAAGCAGGAAATCTGGGTGCCATTCTTGACTTCTCTCTGTCACCCTCCACATCCAATTAATCACAAGTGTTGTCAGTCTTCTCCCTCCTGCGTATCTTTCTGGTGTAGAAATATCTCTCTGGTCTACTTTTAATTGGCCTGGGGTACAGCTTTGGTATCAGCAGCTTTAAATCCCCTCAAGGTGATTCTAACATATGGCAAAGTTTGAGAACCACTGGTTTCCAAATAAATAAGAATCTCTGAGGTTAAGGCCCAGGCATTGCTACTTTGCCAATGCTTCCCAGATAATACCACGTGCCCCCAAGTTTGAGAACCACTGCTGTCATGCAGCACATCTCAAAGTTCAATGTATATACACATCACCTGGGGAACTTGTGAAAACGTGGATTCGGATTCGGTAATTCTGGGGTGGGACCGGAGATTCTGCATTTCTGAGGCCCTTCCGGGTGATGCCCATGCTGCTGGTGTGAGAATCACACTGTGAGCAGAAGACACTAGAGTCCTACAAGGAACCTTATAAATGGCCCACGTGCATTTAATACTTCCCCTCCCATTCACATGGGACTTTGCAGCCAGTGCCATCTTTCTAAAACACATATGATCATGTCATTTCTCTCCTTAAAACCTATTATCAAATTAGTAATGTTTCCAAACTTTGTATAATGGTTTACAGGACCCTCTAAGCTCATGACCCTGCCTAACTTACCACTTAGGGTTAGGGTTAGATCTCTAGACACTTCCTCTACCGAACATTCCAGCCAGGCCCAGACGCTTGAGTTTTATAACAACACCATGCTCCTTCTGGCATCTGGGGCTTGTGTATACTATTCTTTCCACTAGAGCGTTCTTTATCACATCCTGACAAATTTTTATTTATTTTAGCTTATATATCACCTCTTCTAACTTCTCCACCCTCCCCCTTCTTCAGCCTGGATAAGGGATACCTTCAAATATGCTCATAATTATCCAGCTTATCATAATTTGCTAGACACTTGTATGTCTCACTCATAAAGGATAGGATGTGTTTCCCTTATTTACTCTAATTTCCTAGTTCAATATGTAACACATGACAGATATTTCATAAATAGGTATTAAATGAATAAACAGATACCATAAAAATATGGTGAAGAGCTACAACTTTGGTAGAAATCAATACAAACAATAAATGCCGGAGAGGGTGTGGAGAAAAGGGAACCCTCCTACACTGTTGGTGGGAATGTAAATTGGTACAGCCACTAAGGAGGACAGTGTGGAGATTCTTTAAAAACTAAAAAGAGAACTATCATATGATCCAGCAATCCCACTCCTGGGCATATATCCAGAGAAAAACATGGTTTGAAAGGATACATACACCCCCAATGTTCATTGCAGTGCTGTTTACAATAGACATGACATGGAAGCAACCTAAATGTCCATCAACAGAAATGGATAAGGAAGATGTGGTACATATATACAATGGAATATTATGCAGCCATAAAAAGGAATGAAATAATGTCATTTTCAGCAACATGGATGGACCTAGAAATTGTCATACTGAGTGAAGTAAGACAGAGAAAGACAAATATCATATGGTATTGCTTATATGTGGAATCTAAAAAATGGTACAAATGAACTTATTTACGAAACAGAAATAGAGTCACAGATGTAGAAAACAAACTTATGGTTACAAGGGGATAAGGCAGGGGGAGGGATAAATTGGGAGACTGGTATTGACATATACAGACTACTATATATAAAATAGGTAACTAATAAGGACCTACTGTATAGCACAGGGAACTCTACTCAATACTCTGTAATGACCTATATGGGAAAAGAATCTAAAAAAGAGTGGATATGTGTATATGTATAGCTGATTCACTTTGCTGTACACCTGAAACTAACACAACATTGTAAATCAATTATACTCCAGTAAAATTTTTTTAAAAAGAAATTATTTTGAGCAAATGCATAGCATGGATTGCAACTTACCAATAAGGCTTTATACAGAAAGTACATCGCCTGACCAAGGAAAACATGATATGAGACCCTTATAAGAGGACACAGTCTTTACAGAAAATGAAAAAATTCTCCTTCCCAAACATACCCAATTAAGGGGTATTTCTAGTCATCATGTGTGAAGGAACTGGAGACTGATAACCTACTTGTTATGTGGGTTGTCCTTCATGATTACCTGTATATAATATATACAGTAAACTTTATGTCCAAAAAAAATCATTGCTGTGACTAATATTAAGAAGCTTTCTTCCTATGTTTTCTTCTAGGAGTTTTACAATTTTAGATTTTACATTCAAGTCGTTAATCCATCTTGAGTTAATTTTTGTGGGTGGTGTAAGATAGTTTCATTCTTTTGCATGTGTATATTCAGTTCTCCCAACACCACCATTTATTGAACAACCTATCCTTTTCTGATTTTGTGTTCTTGGCATCTTTGTCAAAGATTCAAAATCTGTGGGTTTATTTCTGGGTTCCATATCCTGACCCACTGGTCTATGTGTCTATTTTTATGCTGGTATCACACTGTTTTGATTACTATAGCTTTGTAATATATTTTGAAATCAGGATGTGTTATGCCTCCAGCTTTGTTCTTTCTCAAGAATGCTTTGGTTATTGGGTCTTTTGTGGTTTCATAAGAATTTTAGGGTTGTTTTTCTATTTTTGTAAAAAAATGATGTTGTAGTTTTGATAGGAATTTTATTGAATCTATAGATTGCTTTGGGTATTATGGATATTTTAACAATATTAATTCAAGAATACGGGATACCTTTCCATTTATTTGTGTCTTCTTCAGTTTCTTTCCTCAATATCTTAACAGTTTTCAGGGTGTGGATATTTCACCTCACTGATTAAATTTATTCCTAAACATTTTATTGTTTTTGATCTGTTGTAAATGGGATTGTTTTATTTATTTATTTTTCAGACAATTCATTGTTAGCATATAAAAAAGCATAGGCAACAAAAGCAATAATAAACAAGTGGACTACATCAAACTAAAAAGCTTCTGCACAGCAATGGAAACAGTCAACAAAATGAAAAGGCAACATATGGAATGGAATAAAATATATGCAAACCACATATCTGATAAGAGATTACTGTCTAAAATATACAAGGAACTCAAAAAACTCAATAGCAAAGATAAATAAATAAAAAGAAATAACCTAATTAAAAGATGGGCAAAGGACCTGAATAGACATTTTCCCAAAGAAGTCATACAAATGGCCAACAGGCACATAAAGAGGTGTTTGACAGCACTAATCATCAAGGAAATGCAAGTCAAAACCAGAATGAGATATCACCTCATACCTGTTAGAATGGCTATTATCAAAAAGACAAGAGATAACAAATGTTGGTGAGGATGTACAATAAAAGAAAAAAAAAACTGTTGGTGGGAATGTAAATTGGTGCAGCCACTATGGAAAACAGTATGGAAGTTTCCTAAGAAGTTAAAAATAAAACTACCATATGAACCAGTAACCCCACTTCTGGGTATATATCCAAAGGAAATTAAATCAATATCTTGAAGACATATCTGCAGTCCCATGTTTAGTATTAGTCACAATAGCTGAGATATGGAAGCAACCTAGGTGTCCATCGATGGATGAGTGGATAAAGAAAAAAAATATATATATATATATACACACACATATATATGTACATATATATATATATATACATCTGCATATACAATGAACATATCTGAATTGGATATTTCCCAATTGGATGAATGTCCAAAGTTAGGAAAATGAGTTTATTAGCTCCTTCTTCTCGAGAAGACCATTTTCTCCAAGCTCTTCTGGCCTCTGGGCTTTGCAGCTACTGATTCTGCAGCTGAAATATCTGGGAGTGAAATATGTCACACTATGATGTAGGTTTTCACCTCATGGCTTGGGAAATTAGGCTGAATTGACTTAAGGGATCTTTTTTTCTCATCCAACTGATAAGGTTTTCATAAAGATACAATGAGATAATTTATGCAAAGAGCTTAGCAATCTGCCTGACGTCTATCAGGCACTCAATAAATAATAGCTGGTATCATAATTCTTAACAACAGTCTGATTTCTGGCCTTCTTCCATGATTCCCTTGGATAAAGTGCTTATAGGAAAAACTGTTGTAAAGTCAGCTTTAGGAGGATGAGAAGTGAAATAAGAACTTAATTATGCAAATTCAAAGGCAGCATTGAAACTGAAAATGCAAGTGTTGTTTGAGATGATATTTGCTTAATTCAGAGCATGATGCAGGATTCAAATTTGACTCGGGGATCTGTGACCTTGAGAAGAAACATCCTTTTAAGAAAAAAAATGTATCTTTCAGCTTTGATACAGTCAGGAACTACCAAGAGAATTGTCAGTTTTGCAGTTTGCACCCTTAGGCATCCCGGACTGAAAGAAATACTCAGTTGCTATAGCAGCACCTACTTTAGGAGTATTTTTATGCAGATAGATGTCTTTGTAAAAAATAGTAGTGGAGTGGCTATGAGTGAAATATCACTAGTAAACTTCAATTTGCAGCTCATTTTGAGTCTGGAATGAAATTTAGGTGAGATTTGTCTAGCAGTCAAGGAATCCATATATGGATACTAGAAAAGATTTTTTGCTATAAAAACAGAATCTTTTCTTCTTTTAAATATCTAGTTGCAACAACTGTTTACGGTGACAAGAGTACAAAGGCTAGATGAGAATTTGTTGTCCAAAGAGAGATTTATTTTCCAGGATTTTAGAAAGGGGAGAAAAAATGCAAGAAAGGGATTCATTTAACAATGGTGGCATTGGCAGAATGTCAGCGTTTCTTAGAACTGGATCAAACTCTGAAAACATCTTCAAATATCCCAAGAAAAATGTTATATTATATCCTTTAAACTATTCAGAAATGAGTCCCTCATTCCTTTTGAGCCCCTCCCCCTAATTTCAAAGGAAATTAGGAAAAGTGAATAGACATGGGTAAGACTAGTGAACAGGGGTTTTCCACAGATTTGGGGGAGACAGAATGTAGACAGGACAAGGGAGTCATTGCAACATAAACACATATCCGAAGAGGCTTTCAGAAGAGGTGAGGACCAGTCTGTCTGGTGCAGCTCCCAGCAAATCTTAGCTAAATGTTAAGGATTACCGCCAACACAAGTAGGCTGAAATTGGCAAAATACATTGATGATCTATCAATGGGAAAATTGCATCAACCTGGTGGCACTTCCATCCTCTTGTCTTCAGAAATTTTCATGCTTCTGAAAACTGTGGTGGAGTTAGAAAGATACTTGGACAGAATTTGGACCACTCACATGTCTTTCTTTTTTAAGGTGGATCTGTACAAGTGCTACAGTTCTAGGCTGTGACATAACCAGGAATATTGAAATTTTCAGTTTGTTTCCAATCACAAATAGTAATACCTCATAAAATATTTTTCATATATCTTTGAGTCTTTGGAAAGATGGCATAGTGCAGTGGTGAGAAGGGCAGATGTTGGTGTCGATTGCCAGTGTTCAAAACTTATCAGCTGCATTACCAGGAACAAGGTAAGCCCAGGTTGGCATCAAAGATTAAGGACATAGAGCAGGGGAGTTTTCTCTAACAAAATTGAAGCAAATATTTGGGGAAAGCTAACTATTCTAGTGTGAATTTCAATACCTCTGAATAAAACCCTCTTACACTAGCGTTTGTCTAGATCCAGGGAACCTGGCTAGATCCTTTTCCAGCAAAAAACTACTTTTGGGCTTGCCTGGGCCAGTCACTGCCTGCTCCTCCTACTGTGACACTTGCCAATCATTTGACATATCTTCCCCGCAAAGAATATATCTTTCCCACACAGAAACCTCATTAAAATTCCCACCCCAAGACCTGGTTAGAAAGATCCCTCTTCATAGAAAGCAGAGGCAACCTACATGAGCTGGCAAGTCCTTTGTTTTGAACATGTAGAGGCACTATGAATCACCAGTGATATAAAGAAGACTGGAAGTATGAAAGAAAAAAGCCACTGCAAACAGAGAAAGTCATCCCAGAGGAAACAGAGATAATTCAAGGAACAGAAGGAAAGTTAATACACCCAGACTCAATTAGATATCATGTCAATAAAATAAAAACAGTATTCTCTAAAAAAGAAAATCAGAAAACAATAAGGACTAAAAATATGATTGAAAGAGTAAAAATTTCTATTCACAGACATATGTAAATTTGAAGTAATGTCTTAGAGGCTAAAACAAAAAAAGATAAAGGTAGGGAAAATATGAGAAAATAAAAGAAGCCTACTGGGGCAATACAGGAGGTCCAACCTTTGGCCAGTTAAACCTCAGAAACAGAACTTGGATTAAATGGAAAAGAGAAAATTATTAAAAGGTAAAAGAAGAGAATTTCTTAAGGATAAAGGAAGGACACAAATTTTTATATTAAAAGGACACACTAAGTGTCCAGAGCAATGAATGGGGGAAAAATGACTCATATCTGGAAATATCACTGTAAAATTTCAGAACATCAAGAATAATGCAGATCATAGAAGCTGTAAGAAACACTTGTTGCTGGAAGACAAAGGCTCATACTCTAAAACTTTCAGGGAGATTTAAAAAACATCTAGTCATTCTCAAGAAGTTACTTAAAAATGTACTGTAACAAAATATTATACACAGGAAGTGAGCAAATAAACACACTCACAAAAATGAAGGCATGCAGGAAATAGCAGATCTAGACCAGCAGAGAATTAGTGGAGTTTCTACAGTGAGAACAGTGTGCATTGCAGAAGAAGGAGAGAGAGCTTCTGAAGGACATTTTCAAGGAAAAAAAATAAACAGTTGAATCAACATAGATTTGCAATCAAGAGATTGATATTTTTTAAAGTGAGTATATAATTAAGGCAAGTAATACAAGGATAAAAGAAAGTAACTACATTTTAAAAAGTCCAACTAATAAAAAAATTACAAATAGGAAGTAAAATGACATGTGTAATAATTTTCAGCAGTTTATGGAGTCCAAGAAAAGAGAATTTTTCACTGTGGCATTAGTATTGGTTGTGGAGGCCCAAGCAGCAGTGGCAGTGGAGGGAGAGACGATGGCCTTAGTTGTACTCACAGACTTCTTGCCCTCCCACTTCTCTACATACTGAATTTTTCACAATTTATTTTAAACATTTATCCAAGTCATATGCATGTGGTAACAAATGAAATAATGAGGGGGAATATCCCCCTCATTAGGCCCAAGAGCCCAGTATGGGACCTATAGAAAAGCAGACATAATCTTAACATGCCATACTTATTAAACGCTGTTCATTGCTTTTCGCACTTTATGATCAATTTAAGGACGATGCTGAAGTGAAAGTGTGATGGAGATAAAGGGGGCATGAAAGTAGAGGAGCAAAGAGCCTGCTGCTAAATATCCTCATTTCATACAGTTGAAAGACCAAGAGACACTGTCAAAAGTTGGCGGAACAAGAAGTAGAGGTATAGATAGGTTAATTATCTCATGTTACAGAGAGGATCACTTGAAGAACTGGAAAAATAGTGTAAATGATAACCTTTGGGAAGAAGGGAATGGAGAAAGTGGAAGTTTAGGGAGCTAATTCATCATATTATAGAGTCATTAGTTGTGGTCCTAAGTTGATAAGTCAAGAAATGTAGTTATTAACGTGTTACTTAATAGCGGAAAGAAAACTGTCAGAAGGGTTAAAACTACTAAAAGATACTGCCATTGTGTAATTAGGCTTTGTTTGGTGGAATGTGCAGAAGGAGTTTTGCTTTTTTAAAAAAATTACAGCTATTGTTTGATTTGTTACCATATGTATATATGACTTCGATAAACACAAAAATAAATTCCAAAAAAAAATATGTAAAGGGAGAAGAAAGGAAGGAAGGGAGGGAGGGAGGGAGGGAAGGAGGAAGGCAGGCAGGCAGCAGTGAGTCTGCAGAGCACTACAGTAACACCATCACCTCCAGGACCACTATCACGACCACTGCTGCCTTTTCAACTGCCACCATCACTACTGCTTGGACTGGTTGTGCATCAGACACCGGGCTAAGTGTTTTGAATGCAGTATCTAATTTTAGATTTAGTCTCCTTAGAAACGAGGATTGATAAATTCTGACTAATAACTCTGCTGAGACTAATCTCTTTCTTCCATTTTAAATCTGATTTGAGAAATAGTGGTCCTCTGCATATTTTCTATCAGATATTTAACTATACTTGGACACAGGGTATTTAGGAAAAAAGTATTTCAGCAGCAAGACAATATCATTCTTTAATATTTGAAGAGCTAACATGTGAAAAATATTTAGATTTGTTCTCAAATGTTAGAGAACATGCTAATGGAGTGGACTGTACTTCAGCAGGTCTGGTACCGGGTGTGCCTTTTTACTATGCACCTCAGTGGATTCTGATCCAAGTGGTGCATGCATCGTGCACAGAGAAACATTAGTGGTGGAGGCTGTATTTGCTAATCTCTAGGATTTCTTCTACCACTAAGAGCCTCTGACCTTCTTAGACTGATGCCTTGCTTAGATATTAGCTTAGAAGTGCTGGATAGATAATACTTTTCTTGTGATGTGAATAGCAATCATCCTGATGATCGATAAAAGAAAATAAATTCAATCCAAATTATTTGACTTCCAGTTTCCATCTCCTACCGCTCAACTGAGGTATTATTTGTGCTGAATTTATGTATAAAAAATTTTATGAATATAAAATTTTATGAATATAAAATTTTATGAATATAAAAATGCACTATGCTGGTTTGTTTAAAAAACAAAGCAGGTTAACAAATAAAACCTGTTCCAGCCTGAAAGGTTGGTTTTCCAATAAGAAAGAAAATAGATTATCTCATTAAATATTTCTCATTAAATATTTCTCATTAAGTATTTCTCATTAAATATTTCTTTCTACTCTGAGAGGCATATATTCCCACCATCACCAAAGATGCTAAGTACAGAGAATGATGCTTCTATTTGCTGAGCTAATGGGTTTCCCTTGCTTTCTTACTGCAGTTTTGCAAAATTAAGAGAAAAACTGTTATTCCATTTTTTGGTACTTTACAAAAAATAGCATGCTTCATGAGACTTAAACTTCTAAAATTAGGAGTAATAACCAATGAAACAAACAGTGCAGGAACAAGAAGCTTCTAGTTTTGCCGGTTTTGTTTTCTAAAATCTTTGGTTCTATATTGCCCCTTTATTTATTAAGTAGCTTCTTACGAGATATGTATGAAGGAAGTAAAGAGTCTTCAGCTAGTATATTACTGAAAATGTTTCCAAAATAATTGGTTTGGTATTTATAATTAATATTGTCCATGTTCATAAACCTTGGAATAATGAAAATGGGGTAACTTGCCTTATATGGCAAACTGCTGGGCGCATGAAGAAAATCATATTTTCCATAATTTTAGTTTCAACTTTAGAAATTAACAGTGACTCCAGTCAGTAACAATCCAAGTGATTAGTCAACTTGGTAACATTTTGTCCTCATGAGTCTAGTTAAAGGGAAATCAAGAAGGTGGAAAAGAATGTATCTAAAATTTTTTATAAAAATCTTAGCATGTTTCCAGTTGCTTGAATAAATCTTTGATCCTTTATCCTAAAGAAAATAATAAAAATGAAAGGAAACAATTATTTTTTAATCAGCAAATTTATTCTTCAGTAAATATTTAGACAGCTCCCACTGCTATTTAAAAGTTTTTGCATGATGGAAATATAAAATAACCTATTGGGGCTTCCTATGTGTTTAAAATTCCACATGACAAAAACGTACATTATTATAACAACAAATGTAAAAAATGTTCAAAGAAGTTCTTTTTTGGAAGGGGAGTGACATGAAAAGCCTTACATTATTTTACAGTATTTTGCCTTTAGGAAGCTTTCAAAATACATTTTTTTATGCTAGCCTTACATAATTCTTAGAAGTGTGTAAGAAACTTTGCAAAATAGTAAAAAAAAGAAGTATTTAAATGAATTACTCAACTATTGGTGGTCAGTGTTTTGAGTTATGTAATTTTAGATAATGTGTATCTGTTACAAACTAGAAATTAGTAGTAATCTTATTTTCATAGAATTTAAGGTTTAATATACCTTCTAAGTATTCCTCTCCCCTTATTCTTTCTTTCAATGAAGATGTGGTATATTTATACAACAGAATATTCCTCAGCCATAAAAAAAAGAGTGCAGCAACATGGATGGACCTAGAGATTATCATACTAAGTGAAGTAAGTCACACAGAGATAGACAAATATCATATGATATTGCTTATATGTGGAATTAAAAAAAGATACAAATGAACTTATATACAAGACAGAAATAGACCCACAGACATAGAAAACAAACTTATGGTTGCCAAAGGGGAAAGGCAGGGGAAGGGATAAATTAGGAGTTTGGGATGAACATATGCACACTACTATACATAAAATAGGTAACCAACAAGGACCCACTGTTTAGCACAGGGAACTCTACTCAGTATTTTGTAGTGGGGGCTTCCCTGGTGGCACAGTGGTTGGGAATCTGCCTGCCAATGCAGGGGACACGGGTTCGAGCCCTGGTCTGGGAAGATCCCACATGCCGCGGAGCAACTAAGCCCGTGAGCCACAGCTACTGAGCCTGCGCGTCTGGAGCCTGTGCTCGCAAAGGGAGAGGCCACGACAGTGAGAGGCCCGCGCACCGCGATGAAGAGTGGCCCCCACTCGCCGCAACTGGAGAAAGCCCTCGCACAGAAACGAAGACCCAACACAGCCATAAATAAATAAATAAATAAATAAATAAAATATATATTTTGTAGTAACCTATAAGGGAAAAGAATCTGAAAAAGAATACATATATATATATGTATATATGTATAACTGAATCCCTTTGCTGTATACCTGAAACTAACACAACATTGTAAATCAACTATACCTCAATTAAAAAAAAAAGAAGGTCCTGCCAACATTTAAAAAAAAATCATTCATCTACCGCTTATTCACAATGCATCTGATGAAAGTTTATTTTGCCTACTAAGTGTTAGGTGCTGGATTTCAGAGATAAGCAAGACTGTTTCTGTTCTGGAAAAACTCATAAACTGGTGGAGGAGAAAGAAAATCCATCAATTATGGAAGACTGAGGACTGAAAAATGGCAACAGAAAGGCTCAGCCCCTTGCCTTTGGGAAATGGGGAGAGATAAAGAGAAGCCTTTGTGGGGTAGATGACTGCTGCTCTGGGAAGACTTGGCCAGAAATATTGAACAGGAGAAAGCATTCCAAGACAATGCATTTGAACATGAAAATTACCTGGCCCGTTCAAAGATTTACAGCTCCTTTTGGCCTAAGTAGATCAGATTGAGTTAAGCCCACTAGCAGCCAAGAATCCTAAAAAATGCTCTCACTAATCCAGCTCCCCCTTTCCTTCTAGTCTTGCATTGTATTATGATTACTTGTTATGTTGTTTTCTTCCCGACTAAAGGGTGAAGAGGGAGAGGCCATGTGTCACCATCTTTGTATCCCATAATGCTTTTAATTCATGACAAATGTACATCTAAATGCCATGGAAAGGTTAAGAATGCATGTCACCTTGTTGAACACGAGCCAGAAGATCCTATTTCTAGACTGACTGCTCCTCGCTAGCCGTGTTGCTTCTGGCAAGGCACTATGTGAATTCACGCTTTGGTTTCCTCTTGTGTATAGCAAATACATGAGATTAGATGCTCTCTAAAATCCTTTAATCTAAGTTTGGATGAGCCTGTGATTCTCCCTAATTAGGCTGTAGAGCTTCAGTGAGGTTCAGAAATGAATATTGCTTTTAAATCCTTTCAGGGCACTTAGCTCAGTGCTTTTTTTTCTTAAACATGTTTATTGAAGTATAACTGCTTTACATTGTTGTGTTAGTTTCTGCTTTACAACAAAGTGAATCAGCTATACGTATACATATATCCCCATATCCCCTCCCTCTTGTCTCTCCCTCCCACACTCCCTGTCGCACCGCTCTAGGTGGTCACAAAGCACCGAGCTGATCTCCCCGTGCTATGCGGCTGCTTCCCACTAGCTATCTATTTTACATTTGGTAGTGTATATATGTCCATGCCACTCTCTCACTTCGTCCCAGCTTACCCTTCCCCCGCCCCCCACCGCGTCCTCAAGTCCATTCTCTACGTCTGCGTCTTTATTCCTGTCCTGCCACTAGGTTCTTCAGAACCTTTTTTTTTTTTTTTAAGATTCCATATATACGTGTTAGCGTACGGTATTTCTTTTTCTCTTCCTGACTTACTTCACTCTGTATGACAGACTCTAGGTCCGTCCACCTCACTACGGATAACTCAATTTCGATTCTTTTTATGGCTGAGTAATATTTCTTTGTATATATGTGCCACATCTTCTTTATCCATTCATCTGTTGATGGACACTTAGGTTGCTTCCGTGACCTGGCTATTGTAAATATTGCTGCAGTGAACATTGTGGTACATGACTCTTTTTGAATTATGGTTTTCTCAGGGTATATACCCAGTAGTGGGATTGCTGGGTCATGTGGTAGTTCTATTTTTAGTTTTTTAAGGAACTTCCATACTGTTCTCCATAGTGGCTGTATCAATTTACATTCCCACCAACAATGCAAGAGGGTTCTCTTTTCTCCACACCCTCTCCAGCATTCATTGTTTGTAGATTTTTTGATGATGGCCATTCTGACTGATGTGAGGTGATACCTCATTGTAGTTCTGATTTGCACTTCTCTAATAATCAATGATGTTGAGCATCCTTTCATGTGTTTGTTGGCAATCTGTATATCTTCTTTAGAGAAATGTCTATTTAGGTTTTCTGCCCATTTTTGGATTGGGTTGTGTTTTTTTTTGATATTGAGCTGCATGAGCTCAATACAAAATATTGTATATTTTGGAGATTAATCCTTTGTCAGCTGCTTCATTTGCAAATATTCTCTCCCATTCTGAGGGTTGTCTTTTCATCTTGTTTATGGTTTCCTTTGCTGTGCAAAAGCTTTTAGGTTTCATTAGGTCCAATTTGTTTATTTTTGTTTTTATTTCCATTTCTCTAGGAAGTGGGTCAAAAAGGTTCTTGCTGTGATTTATGTCATAGAGTGTTCTGCCTATGTTTTCCTCTAAGAGTTTTATAGTGTCTGGCCTTACATTTAGGTCTTTAATTCATTTTGAGTTTATTTTTGTGTATAGTGTTAGGGAGTGTTCTAATTTCATTCTTTTACATGTAGCTGTCCAGTTTTCCCAGCACCGCTTATTGAAGAGGCTATCTTTTCTCCACTGTATATCCTTGCCTCCTTTGTCATAGATTAGTTGACCATAGGTGTGTGGGTTTATCTCTAGGCTTTCTATCCTGTTCCATTGATCTATATTTCTGTTTTTGTGCCAGTACCATACTGTCTTGATTACTGTAGTTTTGTAGTATAGTCTGAAGTCCGGGAGCCTGATTCCTCCAGCTCCGTTTTTCTTTCTCAAGATTGCTTTGGCTATTCAGGGTCTTTTGTGTTTCCATAAAAATTGTGAAATTTTTTGCTCTATTTCTGTGAAAAATGCCATTGGTAGTTTGATAGGGATTGCATTGAATCTGTAGATTGCTTTGGGTAGTCTAGTCATTTTCACAATGTTGATTCTTCCAATCCAAGAACGTGGTATATCTCTTCATCTCTTTGTATCATCTTTAATTTTTTTCATCAGTGTCTTATAGTTTTCTGCATACAGGTCTTTTGTCTCCTTAGGTAGGTTTATTCCTAGATATTTTATTCTTTTTGTTGCAGTGGTAAATGGGAGTGTTTTCTTAATTTCTCTTTCAGATTTTTCATCATTAGTGTATAGGAATACAAGAGGTTTCTGTGCATTAATTTTGTACCTTGCTACTTTACCAAATTCATTGACTAGCTCTAGTAGTTTTCTGGTAGCATCTTTAGGATTCCCTATGTATAGTATCATGTAATCTGCACATAGTGACAGTTTTAATTCTTCTTTTCTGATTTGGATTCCTTTTATTTCTTTTTCATCTCTGATTGCTGTGGCTAAAACTTCCAAAACTATGTTGAATAATAGTGGTGAGAGTGGGCAACCTTGTTTTGTTCCTGATCTTAGTGAAAATGGTTTCCGTTTTTCACCGTTGAGAATGATGTTGGCTGTGGGCTTGTCATATATGGCATTTATTATATTGTGTTAAGTTCCCTCTATGCCTTCTTTCTGGAGAGTTTTTATCATAAATAGGTGTTGAATTTTGTCCAAAGCTTTTTCTGCATCTATTGAGATGATCATATGGTATTTCTCCTTCAATTTGTTAATATGGTGTATCATGTTGATTGATTTGCATGTATTGAAGGATCCTTGCATCCCTGGGATAAACCCCACTTGATCATGGCATATGATCCTTTTAATGTTCTGCTGTATTCTGTTTGCTAGTATTTTGTTGAGGATTTTTGCATCTATGTTCATCAGTGATATTGACCTGTAGTTTTCTTTCTTTGTGACATCTTTGTCTGGTTTTGGTATCAGGGTGATGGTGGCTTCATAGAATGAGTTTGGGAGTGTTCCTCCCTCTGCTATATTTTGGAAGAGTTTGAGAAGGACAGGTGTTAGCTCTTCTCTAAATGTTTAATAGAATTCACCTCTGAATCCATCTGGTCCTGGGCTTTTGTTTGTTGGAAGATTTTAAATCACAGTTTCAATTTCAGTGCTTGTGATTGGTCTGTTTATATTTTCTATTTCTTCCTCGTTCAGTTTTGGAAGGTTGTGCTTTTCTATGAATTTGTCCATTTCTTCCAGGTTGTGCATTTCATTGGCATGTAGTTGCTTGTAGGAATGTCTCTTGATCCATTGTATTTCCACAGAGTCAGTTGTTACTTCTCCTTTTTCATTTCTAACTCTGTTGATTTGAGTCTTCTCCCTTTTTTTCTTGATGAGTCTGGCTGATGGTTTATCAATTTTGTTTATCTTCTCAAAGAACCAGCTTTTAGTTTTATTGACCTTTGCTGTCGTTTCCTTCATTTCTTTTTCATTTATTTCTGACCTGATTTTTATGATTTCTTTCCTTCTGCTAACTTTGGATTTTTTGGTTCTTCTTTCTCTAATTGCTTTAGGTGTAAGGTTAGGTTGTTTCTTTGAGATGTTTCTTGTTTCTTGAGGTAGGATTGTATTGATATAAACTTTCCTATTAGAACTGCTTTTGCTGCATCCCATAGGTTTTGGGCCGTCGTGTTTTCATTGTCATTTGTTTCTAGGTATTTTTTGATTTCCTCTTTGATTTCTTCAGTGATCTCTTGGTTATTTAGTAGCATATTGTTTAACCTCCATGTGTTTGTATCTTTTACAGTTTTTTTCCCCGTAATTGATATCTAGTCTCATAGCGTTGTGGTCGGAAAAGATACTTGATACAATTTCAATTTTCTTAAACCCACCAAGGCTTGATTTGTGTCCCGAGATATTATCTATCCTGGAGAATATTCCATGAGCACTTGAGAATAAAGTGTATTCTGTTGTTTTTTGTTGGAATGTCCTATAAATATCAATTAAGTCCATCTTGTTTAATGTATCATTTAAAGCTTGTGTTTCCTTATTTATTTTCATTTTGGGTGATCTGTCCATTGGTGAAAGTGGGGTATTAAAGTCCCCTACTATTACTGTGTTACTGTCAATTTCCCCTTTTATGGCTGTTAGCATTTGCCTTATGTATTGAGGTGTTCCTATGTTGGGTGCATAAATATTTACAATTGTTATATCTTCTTCTTGGATTGATCCCTTGATCATTATGTAGTGTCTTTCTTTGTCACTTGTAATAGTCTTTATTTTAAAGTCTATTTTGTCTGATATGAGAATTGCTACTCCAGCTTTCTTTTGATTTCCATTTGCATGGAATATCTTTTTCCATCCCCTCACTTTCAGTCTGTATGTGTCCTTAGGTCTGAAGTGGGTCTCTTGTAGACAGCATATATATGGGTTTTGTTTTTGTATCCATTCAGCCAGTCTATGTCTTTTGGTCGGAGCATTTAATCCATTTATATTTAAGGTATTTATCGATATGTGTGTTCCTATTACCATTTTCTTAATTGTTTTGGGTTTGTTATTGTAGGTCTTTTCCTTCTCTTGTGTTTCCTGCCTAGAGAAGTTCCTTTAGCATTTGCTGTAAAGCTGGTTTGGTGGTGCTGAATTCTCCTACCTTTTGCTTGTCTGTAAAATTTCTCCATTGAATCTGAATGAGACCCTTGCTAGGTAGAGTAATCTTGGTTGTAGGTTTTTCCCTTTCATCACTTTAAATATGTCCTGCCACTCCCTTCTGGCTTGCCGAGTTTCTGCTGAATGATCAGCTGTTAACCTTATGGGGATTCCCTTGTATGTTATTTGTTGCTTTTCCCTTGCTTCTTGTAATATTTTTTCTTTGTGTTTAATTTTTGATAGTTTGATTAATAGGCGTCTTGGCATGTTTCTCCTTGGATTTATCCTGTATGGTACTCTCTGCGCTTCCTGGACTTGATTGACTATTTCCTTTCCCATATTAGGGAAGTTTGCAGCTGTAATCTCTTCAAATATTTTCTCAGTCCCGTTCTTTTTCTCTTCTTCTTGTACCCCTATCATTCGAATTTTGGTGCGTTTAATGTTGTCCCAGAGGTCTCTGAGACTGTCATCAATTCTTTTCATTCTTTTTTCTTTATTCTGCTCTGCAGTAATTATTTCCACTATTTTATCTTCCAGGTCACTTATCTGTCCTTCTGCTTCAGTTATTGTGCTACTGATTCCTTCTAGAGAATTTTTAATTTCATTTATTGTGTTGTTCATCATTGTTTGTTTGTTCTTTAGTTCTTCTTGTTAAATGTTTATTGTATTTTCTCCATTCTATTTCCAAGATTTTGGATCATCTTTACTATCCTTACTCTGAATTCTTTTTCAGGTAGACTGCTTATTTCCTCTTCATTTGTTTGGTCTAGTGGGTTTTTACCTTGCTCCTTCATCTGCTGCATGTTTCTCTGTCTTCTCATTTTGCTTAACTTACCGTGTTTGGGGTCTCCTTTTTGCAGGCTACAGGTTTGTAGTTCCTGTTGTTTTTGGTGTCTGCCCCCAATGGGTTAGGTTGGTTCAGTGGGTTCTGTAGGCTTCCTGGTGGAGAGAACTGGTGCCTGTGTTCTTGTGGGTGGGGCTGGATCTTGTCTTTCTGGTTGGCAGGACTGCATCCAATGGTGTGTTTTGGGGTGTCTCTGAAGTTATTATGATTTTAGGCAGCCTCTGTGCTAATGGATGGGGTTGTGTTCCTGTCTTGCTAGTTGTTTGGCATGGGGTGTCCAGCACTGGAACTTTCTAGTTGTTGAGTGGAGCTGGGTTTTAGTGTTGAGACAGAGATCTCTGGGAGAGCTCTCACCAATTGATGTTACATGGGTCCTGGAGGTCTCTGGTGGTCCAATGTCCTGAACTCGGCTCTCCTACCTCAGAGGCTCAGGCCTGACACCCGGCTGGAGCACCAAGACCCTGTCAGCCACACGGCTGATTTATAGTGCTGGTGGGTAACCTGGTACTTTGGCTGCCGATAGCCCATGAGAGCTCAGCGACTGACTTGTTGTAGCACTATATACTGCAGTACCACTGACAGACACCAGCAGGAAGACGAGAATATGAGCTCCTTTTTTTTCTTCTCCTTTTTACTTAATCCAGTTTCACTTGCTCAGAGGGTGCCGCATACAGAGGTCTTGCCCTCGGCTTCAAACCAAAGGTCCTCGAGCAAAAAGCTACACCCGATACCTCAGCTCGCAGAAGTGCTGTGGAGACACTGCAATTCCAGCTTCCAGCTTAGTGCTTTTTATCATTGGAGTGTGTGCTTGGAAGTCAGAAAATCTTAGTTCCCAACCCTAGCTCTGTTCAAATTTCGTCAACTTTAGCCTTTTCATTTGTTACATGAAAAATATAAATTCTCCCTCTTATGTAGAGTTTTTTGAAGATTACATGAAGTAATGTGCAAAAAGGGCCAAATAAATTGCCTGGCACTTGGGTGCCAGAAAGTGTTAGCTCTCTTCTTTAGTTTACTCGGAATAATTGCTCGTTAGATGTTTGTTGATTGTCTTGCCTTAGGTATTAGTCCAAAGCAGAGGGAGATGATAAAGTTAAGCTGAAACTCTGCACTCTGCCGTCTTCTCTCACATTACACTTGCCTGAGAGGAGAAAACAGGATGGGCTGATCTTTTTCTATTCACACGCCTCTTCCAAGGTCTAAATTTTCATTATCTATTTAATAAAACAAATTCACTGAGTATCTACTCTGTGAAAGTTTTTGGGTTAGATTGTTTAGTATAAGAAGTCTGCCCAATACGCTGAGAAGGGGAATGAACACAGTTTGAGATCACGTTTTCAAGCTTTCTGAAACTCAAATCAGGAAATTTGACCTGACAAATACCCATGTGCTTTGAAGGGTGTTGAGATAGTGTTTGAAATTGATTGTCATAGAAATGAGAACAGCATATATATATAAGAGGGTCATTTTCTTCCGGGGTTCCTGTCACATCCACTTCACCAGCCAATTCCTCCTCCTTGGTCAAATATAAGCTCTTTTCGATTGTCATTTCCTCTACCTACTGGGAAATGAAATTGTCAGCCACATACAAATACATTTAATATCAGAGGTAAAGTGATATACATGCCTGAGGAGAGCTGACGGACATATTCCTACAGGAATTCAGAGACAAAGAAGGTACCTGCAGCAGCCTGTTTGCTTTCCTTGTACACTTTTCCCTAAACCCTTGCTACCCAGGGTTCTGGAAACATAAGCTTTCTCACGAGTTGGAGTGTCAGTTGGAGCAAGGTCATAGAAAAATTGTGAATAACACTGTAGATCTGAAGTGATATCACTTTTACAAATTGTCATTTTTTACAAGTGTTTGATTTAAAAACAAATGTGGTTAGAATGGGACCGCAAATATCTTTCTGCATGGTTTTCTGGTAGAAAAAAATACATCTTAAAAGCAAATGTTTTCTGAATTCTTTAAAAACATTCTAATTGAACATTGGTTGATTGCACACATGCCAAGGCATCCCTCATTTTAAGTTAACCAGAATTTCAGATTAACCTGCTTTCTTAGCTGGTCTGTATTGTTTACTCAAAGGACAAAAATAAAAATAGGTTAAAATGGGTTTTTTGACAGACCTGTAACATAACATGGCAAATATAGATTTAGGACTTCTTTGGATCAGAGGTCAAATAAAGTCACTACTTGGTCCCTGTTATGGACTGAATTGTGTCCCCTCCAAATTCATATGCTGAAGACCTCCCTAACCATCATTGTGACCATATTTGGAGATAAGCTTTGGGAGATAGTTAGTTTTAGGTGAGGTTGTGAAGGTGGGGCCTTCATGATGGAATTAGTACCCTAATATGAAAACACACCAGAGAGTTTGCACATCCTCTCTCTCTGCCACTTGAGGGTATGGTGAGAAGGTGGCATCTGAAAACCAGGACAAGGGCCCTCACCAGAACTGACCATGCTGGCACCCTGATCTCAGACTTCCAGCCTCCAGAACTGTGAGAACATAATTTTTTTATTTTTTAAGCCACCCAGTCTCTGGTATTTTGTTATGGCAGCCTGAGCTGACTAATATAGTCACATTTTCCCTTCATGTATATATTTTAAATTTCAAATTTGAAAACAGAGTATAGAATTCTGTGGTTGAGTTGCTTTCCAGGGAGATTCATGGCAAATACTGCTGCTTTTCATACTGCTGCCCTGTTTGTCTGAACAAATGGGTGACTTGGTGTGTCATGCAAGTGATGGATGCTCTCCCCATGGCTGGAGTAAGATGGTTTCACTTAATAGTGGCCTTAAGCCACCTCCAAGGAACTGTGGCCCAGGACTCAGAAGGACTCCACTGAAAGAAGATGCTGATCTCTTACAGCTCATGGACAGATTCAGGAGTTTGTTTTTCTTCCCCCATCCTCCAAACTTCAGTCTCTAAACTAAAGGAAATGAGATATTGATACTATGCATAAAATAGATAACTAATGAGAACATACTGTGTAGCACAGGGAATTCTACTTAATGCACTGTGGTAACCTAGATGGGAAGGAAATCCAAAAAAGAGGGGATATATGTATATGTATAGCTGATTTATTCTGCTGTACAGGAGAAACTAACACAACATTGTAAAGCAACTATACCCCAATAAAAATTAATTAAAAAAAAAAAAAGAAATGACAGGGAAACAAATAAATAGCAACTAAGGTCTATTCAGTGCCTGTGTTTTTCCAGGTGCTCTGCTAGAGGCTATCTGCAGATTATGTCAAATAATTGCAATACCCAATTAATGCAGGCATTTCCCCCCTCTATTTTGAGTTGTGCAGAGTAAAGCTTATGGAGTGAAGTTGATTGACTAGGCCAGTGTCGCACAGTGAGTGAGGGTGTGGCTGGGACTTCAGTTGAGGAGCATCTCTCTCATGTTTTTGTCATGCTTGTGTGCTCTCAGCTAGGCTCACAATCATTTTTCTTAATTGAGACAAGAAGAGATCTTTTATCCACTGGGAGGACCCTCTCTAGTTAGCAAAGCCATGGTGCTGAAGAATTTGTGTTCGGGGAGTAGAGCAAAAAGTTCCATCTCCCATCTCAGCTGTTGTTCTTGCCTTTTCCACGATGGAAAAGAGAGGGGTTTAATAACAATCCTAGAGGCAGGATTTTCCTAGGATTAGCTAGGGTTTGCTATTTTATGGAACATGCTCCCTCCTCTCTTGCATCCTTGGAAATTATTTTAAGCACAAAGTTGTAAGAAGAGGTTTAATTAACAGAAAATATTTTATGTGCTCTGTTCAAATATTGGATGGGCAGATGATATGCTGACACTGAGATGTATAAAGCAAAAATTAACAGAGAGAAATGGAACAATTCCTCATAAGACTGATTTTTAACATATCTCTCTCAGTAATTGATAAAAATAAATCATTCAATCAACACAGTTAACACGTTTTTTTCTAAGGGATATACATAGGGTCCTGCATTAAAGAATCAGAGAATACATATTATTCACACAGATTATTTACAATAATTTTAAATAATATTATTTACAATTGTTAACCATGCACTAGATTGCAAAGCAAGTCCCAATAAATTTCAGACTTGGAAATATTCAGACTACGTTGCATTCACTACAAAGACACTGAGTTAGAAATCAGTAAAAGAAGATGGTATAATCCCATTCATGTAGAAAATTGAAAAAAACTCCTGTATAATTAATAAAAAATTCTTGTACTTATTTGATAATCTTTAAAACTTAACAATAAGGAAAATACTACATATCCAAATGTGTATATACTTTGAAAATTACATGAAGAGAAATACATAGAATTAAAAGAAAAGAAAACAGTCTGAAAATTAATGAGCTAAGTGTCCAACCTAATAAGTTAGGAGAAGAAATACAGAAGAAAGTCAAAGGGAAAATAAGAAATTAGTAAAAAATAAGAGAAACTAATGAAATAGGAAATATGTACAGTAGTAAGAAATAACATCAAAAATTCTTTCTCTGAAGTAATTAACAAAAGAATAAAGCCTGGACAATAATTAATCTAAAACAAAAGGAGAGAAGGCACAAACAAACAATATTTGGAATGAATAAAGGAGGCCTGATCACAAGTAGAATCAATATTTAAAAGATAAAAATACAACTAATTATTTTGGATTATGGGGTTTTTTTTTCCTCTGATTTTCTTATTAAAGCACAAAACTCCATGCAATACCTAAGAAGAACAAGCCACTATCATCTAATCCCCTAGGGAGAGTTAAGAATTCTTTCTGAGTGAGGCCTTTAAGACTGATACTGAAGTCTACTGATACTGAGGTCTAGGGGAAATTCCTTAGGGGAATGCTTAGGAACCTGGAAAATGAAGGGGAGGAAAAAAAAAAATGTGTGTATTTTTGAATAGTCTACATTTGCACTAAACCTCTGTGTTTCTAATTCCTTTGGTCTGGATTTTGCTCAGTCACTACTCCTCCCTGCCAATGCTTTTATCAAGGTCATCACTGGTTTTCTAATTGCTCATCCCGTGGCCTATTTTCTGTTTTGACTTTTCTGCAGCATTTGCCACGCTTAAACCTCCTCTTCCTCCTCCTCTTTAAGAATCCCTGCTTCTCTTGAATTTCAATTATTTCCACTATTTCCTCAAAGTGTCCTATAATGTCCTTTTAACTGTCCTCCTTCTCTGATACATTTACATTCATTTGAAGAGGTAGTAACATTCTCAGTTTTCTGCTGCAAACTTTTGTGCCTTTCTCAACAAATCCTTATCTATCACTCAACAGTCAATTTCCAGTATGTTTATGCTCCTGAGCAAAAAAAAAAAATTTTTTAAAATAAAAACAACTTCTCAGTGGTTTATTTTTCTTCTCAGGATCGCTCCAGGGTCTTCTCTCTACTGTCCACTTAGCCTTCTCCAGGGCTGCCATTTTGTTTGACTTCAAGCCTTGACTTATTCTCATCTCTCCTCTCTGTGCTGTGAGGAGGAGTTTCATGTTCTGTCTCCACAGGTTTGACTGATGGTGCAGCTTCCAAGCCAAATATTGATAGGAGGATGACTTTCCTAAAAAAACTACAGCAAACTTCCTTTCTCCATTGTATTTTCTGGTATACAAGCTCTTTAGAATCTTCTTTCCCTCATCTGAAACGTCCTTGAAATGTCATTTTGAGTAACTCTTCCTTTCTCTCGTGAGAAGTAACAGCTAAAGTCTTTCTAATTAGGTACAAGTTTCCATCCGGTCTAGCCACAGTTACCTCCCTAGTCTCCCTTACCTTTTGCTATTCTGCTTACTCAGCCGCAGATATACTCACTGTTCTTCAAACTCACCAAGCACAAACCACTAGGAGCCTTTGAACTGGCCGGTCCCTCTTCCTGGACTGTTCTTCCCTCAATTGTCCAGAGGAGTCCCTCCTCTTCTTTGGAGCCTTTAATCAAATGTCACTTTTGAGCTGAGTCCTACAGGGATCACCTAGCCCACTACTCCATGCCTATTGTTTTAAAATATAGTGTGTTAATAGAAAATTTGCTGTACAATAAGGCCAACAGATGAGGAAACAATTGCCATTGACAATATAGCTCATTGTCACAGTTCCCAAGGGGAGGGGGCCGTGCAGGCCGGCATCAGGGTCAGTTAATAGACAGAGGGACGGGGAAACTGTGGGCAAGAGCCTTTATTGTGGTTTCCAAGTGAAGAAATGGATGAGGCAAAGCAAGCATGTTTAGGATTAGTCAGTTTGAATAATTTCAACAGGCTCTGGGACATAGGGGCTGTCCATAGTTATCTGGCACCTGGCCCTGGAGTGATTAGGGTAGGTGGATAGTGGCCTGGAGTCTGAGAACCCAGTAAGGGAACTGGCTGAGAGTGTAGGCTATGGATTGGTTGGTTTGTATTTGAAAAGCATGCCCTTGGGAGGAGTATTCTGCCCAAGGAGGTGCAGAAGGCAATGAGGGAGGTAGGAGACCAAGCACGGTGACTCAGGCATGTTATTGGGTTGTTCAGAACAAGGCGTGTCCAACCATGCATGTCGGGCAGATGTTACAGCATCAAATTTACAGAAGCTAGTAACATTGTTAATATATCTGTACTCCTAATTCCCCTTACTCTAGTTTTTTCAGTAGGATTGTATCACCTTCTAACATATCATACCACATACTCATTATGTTTATTGTTTATTACCTGTCTCTTCTTTAGACTATAAGCTTTGTGAGGATAAGAAATCTTTTATATTCTATTTTCTTAACTGATAGTACCTAGAACAATACCTAGCATATGCATGTGCTCAGTAACTATTTATTGAGTAAATGCCTTTAACTCTCCAATCTATAAACTGTTGGCATTATGTGCTATGTCCCAACCAAGATTCTGAGATGCTATACTCTGGCTCAAGATCTCTCTGGTCCCTGATTGTTCATGGAGGGGGACAGGGCAGTTTGGAATCTGAAACAAAATCTAACTGCTTGAGAGATCTTGGTCTTAGTCTATTTAATTTCAGTTTGTTTTTGTAGTAAAGACTCTCTGGATGGAATCTATGCAGCAATATATTTAGTATTCTAAACTCAAGGTCTCACAAGCAGCTTTCTTTGTTAATGGATTCCAATGCTTCTCCTCCTGTGATCTTCAGGTATTGTGAATTCAAGTCCAGAAGTGGCATGTCTGTGCACACATATACTGTATGTGGATGCGTGTGTCACAGCTGGAAGTGGAAGAGGAGGAGGAGAGTGTACACACACTTCTGCAGACACGTCTGGAACACAAGGCTCAGAATGCTATTCACGGCAACTTTTCATGTCTTCTTTTCCAGTAAATCTCAATGTCCCTTTACATATTTTGAGGAGTGATTACCATGGAAACTATTATAAAACTCAAAAGCATTATGACTTTATATTCTCCACATTAGAACCTCTAACAAAAGGGACCTCACAGATACTTAACCTCCTAGTCTTTTCTTTCTAATTACACATTCGTGTTTAGCTTCTTTTATACAGTGAAAATATAGAGACCTGTGTTGTTAATGTCATTGTTAATAGTCAATGTTGACAGTGTTGTCTTTATTACCCACAAACTCAGCTCTGGTTTTGGATTTCCAAGGGAAAATATCAAATTTGATATCTCAGTAAAATTATTATGTCACATTGGAAAATTTTCCGGAATTTAACCATATTTTCTTAGTTCCTATTTTTAAAAAGGCTTTCACTTCTATGACAGAATGAGAATAATATATTTTAAATATCTCATGTGATAGGAATAAGACTTATGACAAATGTTGTCAAAACATTATGGGGATCAGTCTATGTTAAGGGTTTTTTTTACCACCTGCTTTATTTAAAAAAATGAGAACTGCACACTGAGACAAAAATTATGAAAACACACTTGGTATGCTTGGAACTAGAGGCTTTGTCTTTTGTTGTTAAAATATATTACAAAGATGGAGTGTCTGGAGAGTTGAAATCCATTTTGCTTTTTCACTGCTGTGCATAACATGTTGAGATACAACAATTGCCAATTGGACTTCTTCCTACATTGTCTGTATTCACACAATATGCCTTCTGCTAGGCATGATAATGAATGATAAAAAATTATACCCGTTGGTGGAAATGTTGTTTTCACAGCAACGGTCACTTAGTTAAAACCACAAGTCTGTGCTTATTTTCTCCTTATTAATTCTGTTATTTTGAGTGTCTAACTTGTGCTACGAGTTATTTCTGGTTTGAAAATGAAGCCAGGTTTCTGTAACCCCCAAGTATTCATCTTGTTATCTTTAAATCTTTTTCATTACCGAAGGCAAACTAAACGTGAAATAAAAAATGGCAGGATTGTGTGGGCTGAAAAAGCAAGTTCTGAGGACCACAGGAAACTATGTCAAACATTGCCTTGCCTCATCAAGAAATTACACATACATGCAGTGGAAAGCAATTCTGAATCCTGGTTCTCAAATGCCTTTCATCTGGTATTCTGTTTTAGAACGTATTACTTAATAGGCAGAATATGTGATATCTAGTGAAAATTTCCCTGAACATCAGTTTTTATCCGACTAAACTCAGAAAACCTTCCAAGATAAGCAATTGATAAAGTTTAACTGTCTAAATTTATTTCATGTGTAGAATCAACAGATGGGATACAAGAATACATCTGCTGGTTGGAAATTGAGCACCTCCATTCACTGGCCTAAACTTGTGCTAGAATTCTTTACTCTCTGGCTTAGATTTCAACTTGACCAAGAAATCTTTCCAAATCACGTCCCAATTTGAATTAATATTTGTGCCTCAACTGTTACCAACTTCTACAATGCCATATTCATATATCTACTGTTGTACTTACCACATCTTGATTTACATTGATTATTTGTGCATACATGGTATTCCCATTAGATATCAATTTAATTCCGCAAAGTGTACTGGACACCAAGCGTGTGCTGGCCACACTACCGAATGTTGGTGTTGTGAACTTTGCAGAGTCAGTAGTTTAGTCTTGTTCAATTGTTTATCTCCCATTTTTCTTAGCATCATGACACATCAATGTGTTCGTTGACTCTGATGAGATTAGAACTTTCATTTTAAAGGATGATGCCGGTGTAGTTCTTTCTTGAGCAACTGCAAGTGTGCAAACCCAGTGGTAAGAACCAAACAGATGAGCCGATTAAAAGGGTGTGGACTGACACTCAAGTGCCAGGAAGAAAGCAGGGGGAGGAGCAACAAAATGGAGCAAGTGGGTTTAGCAGGGAAGATAGAGAGTGAGGGGAACAATAATAGTAGAAAAAACACCACCACACTTTTGAGCTATGTACATCCTATGAATTAGCGCATTTAATCCTCCCAGCAATTTCCCAGGTGGGCATTAATATCACCGTCCCTCTTTCACAAATGAGGGACCTTGTAGATGCTATTGTAGTGGCCTACCTGAATTCTGTTTCCTATTTTTTCCTGTCTATCAGTACTTTACAGTCTATCAAATATCCACCCTTTCCCAACACAGAGGAAATACCTCCTGGAAAATTGATGCCATCCCCAGGTCTAGGAGAGGTCCCCATTGATTTAATGATAACTCCATTCCTTGCCAATGATTTGTTCAGGAACTCGGGCCTAAGCTGTTGAGCCCATGGCACTGCCTGGACAGAGGAACTGTTTTAGGAATAGGCAAGTGACCCAATTCAGGCTGAAAGCTTGCTAGAGGCTCCTAAGAAAATAAATCCTTCACTCTGAAGAGAGAGATCCTGGAGGCAAATCTCTCGTTTCTTCTTAATTTAATAGTGAACACATATGAAGTCAGAAACTGCTATAAACATTTTGCCACCATGACACAACCAGGGAGGACTTCAGGTTTGATAAGCCAATGCATTTACTCTCTTTACATGTCAATTTGGGTAATAGTTTTTGTTTGATTTGTTAGTTGCTGCTGAAAGCATCCTTACTGACACAAACCTGAGGCATAAAAGAGGTTAAGTGATTTTTCCAAAGTCATACTCATGGTAAGTAAAGGAACCAGCTTCAAAGTCAGATCCATTTGACCAGTTCTAAACACTTTTTAGCATTACCTCCCTGTGGCAGCCTGGGGAAATTCTACATGAATCTTCTGAGAGCGTATTTGTACTTTTGCTGAGCTACTTTGGGTTTCCTTAATAGATTTCAGTTACTGTCTTTATTACGCAAACGTCTCCCCAGTGTTAAAGTTCTTTTATTGGGGACCTTTTATTGGCCTGATATCTCTAGCCAGTTCCCTCCTCCCACCCCCATGACTGGAGCCACTTTCTTCAACTCCTGGCTAACGAGTGCAAGTCTGCTTCAACTCAGATGAATCTCTCAGGAATTGCAAAGATACACCCACCGATGAAACTCATTCTATTCAGACAGGGCTGTGGTCACATGTCTCCGCAACTCAGCCTCCTAAGAAATACAGTCCTGACTTGGCTAAGTGTTCATTCTTCCTGGAGACATTGTGATATGGGCTGCTGCCTTCCTTTCTCTTAGTCCCTATACGCCAGCTTCCAGGACTCTTTCTCTTGCCAACCCAGCCTTAAGATTCTATGCCTTGCAACTGAGGTGGAACTTGGCTGGGACAGAACATTTGTTATGGTCAAAGATGACCTGTGTATACCACTAACTATCATACAAGGAACAATGTGATTAAAGAACTATAATTAATGTCTTAAAAATTCAGTTGGTGTAAAGTATAGATTAATCCAATTGTCACTGATGGGAAGATGAATAAAAGCTGAGAGAAAGTAATACAATCAATGCACATATCGCATCTTGTTTTTAACAAGCTTCTGAGAACCCACAATAGTTAATGCTCTCCCTCTGCCCTAACCCCACCTCCTAAAGGTTTGTGCTGGCTTCTTTTAAGACTTGGAGTTTTTGCTTGGTGAATTTGAAAAATGGAGACACAAATAGCTGGTGTATTGAATTGCCTCAAGGATATAATGAAGTTATCTTGGCAGATGAATCAAATGATAGTTCTTAAGCAAAAATCAGGAAAATAAACCTAATGTTTATACAGTATTGCCAAGAGTCACGTCTTTTAAAATTGCAAAGGAGAAACTAACTGCCCAGAAACCTTGATAAATGTATGTTGACATCCTAGAAAAGAGTGGCCATTCAATTATTTCCGTACTCTATCAGCAGAACCAGGAGATGAAAAGCACATGGTTGGAAAATGCCCCCAAGTTCATAAGGCCTTTGACTGTTTCTAAAATATTTGATATTAATATCCTTTTTGAATTGGTCTCAAAAGTATTTCCTTTCAACCAAGAAATCCGAGGGGGAGGGTTAGCCCAAGTTAGGAATCAATTCAGATCAAATACACACATTTATTCATTCATTCGTTCACTCACTCAGTTCATCATAAAGTCTGAAACTATTTATTGGGCACTCACTTTACTACAGACTCTGTGTTAGCTCTCAGTCTTCCAGAATGAATGAGAAAAAACATTCTTTTAAGACAGTCACAGTATACCGGGGTATGAGGGAAAGGGTTAGGACCCTGCAAACACTGGTCAGACTCACTGTGTTTGGAAAGATGATGTGGGAGCAAAGAGGGGGTGAGCTAAACACTCCAGGGAAGCAGATGCCAAGAAAATGACACATGGACAGAGGCATAAAGGAAGAGTATGTCTTTACCACACAGAGAAAGAGGGAAAGAATTATAGAAGAAAGAGGTGTGGAGGCATGAAGTGGCACGCGCCTTTGGTGATACTGGCTCAGTGGGCACTAGAGGGAGGGAGAGGGTATGAGGCAGGAAAGATCGATAGGGCCAGACCAGAAAGGGCCATTCGATTCTGTACTCTAATTCACTGAAAATCCACTTTAGTGAATGCTTCTTTAGAAAATTTACTTGGCAATAGAATAGAGGATGAGGAGGAGAAAGAGGCTATGTATTCCTAATAACCAGAGCGAGCATGCAATTGTGTCTGTGTATCTAGTATGTCTATGTATCTCTAGGTAAAATGGTCCATTTCTTCTATCTGAAGAACCATCTCTCTACTATTTTTCTTGGACCTGATTCAGGTGGGAATGACTTTACCCTCTGGATCTGTGGGAGAGCATGAGGCCCAGGCAGTCACACAGCCAGTGACTCTAACAGCCTGTGTGAGCTATAGCAAATCATCAACATCATCAGCAACCTCCACTGAGAAAGGGAAAGATACTCTTCCATTCTGTACAATTTGTTTTGAAGGTAAAAGATGATAATTAATATAAAAACAATAGAGGAGCCGGTACATAGTGGGTCAGCCATAGTTATTAGTTTAATTGAATTCCCTTATATTCACCATGAGGAGCAAATGAGATGATGTATATGGTGTATATGCTGTATATGGTGTATATGAGATGATGTATATGCTTTTATACAGGGATATGCAATCCTTTTGTTGTTGTTGTTGTTGTTTGTTTTGTTTTGTTTTCCTGGATAGGATTAGAGTGTCAAGAGAAGGAAAGTGGGTAAGAGGGGAGCGCAGAGATTATCTGGATTGACCTCAACCTTTTGATTAGTGTACTGTATTCATTTATACCTTAATCCATTCCAAAGATGAAATCGCATCATTTATAGATGAAGAAACTGAGGCCCTGAGGGAAAATGGTTCCAAGTAAACATGGTCTGCTAGTCAGAGAACAACGTAACTGTCTCCTCTTAGCCCAGGCCAATGCACTTTCTCCTATACTTTCTTCTTTTAGAAGAAATTGTTATGGTAAATTATTTAGAGAAAATAATCAAGCTCTACCCTTAGAAAACAAAGCAAAGTTAAGTTTTACTTTTATTATTTTCTAATGGAGAACATATGGCATGTGTGTGCTTGACTATAGTGAAGGAATACTCTAGGAGATGAAAGCATGGGGATTTGAGATTTTGTGACGAGCACAAATCTTCCTTCCCTTGTTTGTTGGAGGGAAGGAGGCAGACAGCTGAATCTCCTTTCTCTGTATCATTCACCAATATCCCTTCACTGCATTTGAAAGGAACAATTTGATCCTAAGAAGTAGTAAAGGATCCAGGGCTTCAAGATACATTTTCTGAATTGAGGCTAGTAAATCCTCTAGACATTCCAAGTCACCTAGATTTTCTGAGAAATCATCTCTAGAGCAGTGACCTAAGGATTACACTGAAAAGAATTTTGTATTCAGTAGGAGCCTGTATTGTGTCCATTTAATTTAAAACCAAAAAATCACACCTATCCTTGCAAAGTAATGGAAACTCAGCCTCTAATGTTGTAGTATACCACACTCCTGACAATTTCACAATTCAAAAATGTGTATGCAATTCTTCCAAGAGTCATTTTTGTGTCTGCTATTCACTCATTTTAAATATCTTTTATATTCCCTTGGTGAGTAATGAATGTTCTTCTTTGTGTCTCCACCAGCTGTTTTGTCTAATCAGCTTTCTCAGACAAGTAGACAGAAAACATTTGTTGAATAGCCTGTGATAAAAGCTGTCAGGAGTGGTTGAGAATGCCTTTCTTGCTTACTTTATGTAGCCGTGGAAGAAATTAGATATGCATGTCATACTGAGGGCATCTGATTTTGAGACTTAGCTGGTGTTTTTGAAACAATACTAATTTTCCAATTAGAGTCTACATAGACCATGGAGCTCCTTATGAATGAAAATCAAGCATGGATTGCATTTAGACGAATTCCATGAAGCAGGATTAATAAGACACAGGGTGAAGGAAACTAATGCCGACTGTAGTCTCTTACAGATTGTTAGAGCCAGAATTTAAGATCATGTAACCAAATTCCTCACGTTACAAAGAGAGACGAGACGCAGAGAAGGCAATGGTTTCCCTAATATTGGCTCCCAACACAGTGCTCACGTCCATCCCCATGTAGATCTGTGTTTGGATTTTTATATATTCCTCCATTTTGGAGTTGATGCCAGTGTTCCGTTTGACATCACTATTTATTGATTTATAGTAATGGCACAACTTGTATTTCAAGTTTTGGTTATGCAGTTGCAGTGGGGCTGTTTATTACCTTGTCATTTTCATTTCAAATTTTTTTCTTTCAGTGACTTCCTTCCCACTTTACGAAATGGACATATCACAAAATTGATGAACTGGAAATAGGATGTAAAAGTTTACTTTTATTCTCTTTATATTTTCTGGTTGTCCTAGAGACTGGGATATTGTATTACAATTGTATCATTTTTCTTTTCGCAGAACATGTCAAAACGGTCATGCTTTGTATGTGTCTCTAAATAATTCTAGGACTAAGAGGTCACTTAGGGATTATCTAAGCCCTCACCCACAGCATTTTACAATGAAGAAATTTAGACTCAGATAATTTAAATCAGGAGTCACAAATTCAAATAGTTACATGATACAGGCTGGGATTCTGGCCTAAGACAACAGGACTAAACAAACTACTCAAATTTCAACCAAATTTATCTAAGTTCACATTCCATCTCAAAAAACTGAGTAGTCCAAGCATTAGCCTACCATTGTAAGGCAGTGGTGAAAAGTGAAACCTACATGTGTGTGTTGTAATGTTCAATTTAACTGTTTAGTACAGTCATGTAATAGTTTTTTTTTTCCCCCTTGAACTTGAGCTATAAGTAAATAAACCTTATGCAAATTTCAGTCAGGAAAATCCCAGTTATAGAAACTGACAGAATATTGACTCTATCAAAAACACTGCAAGTGAGCAAGAGACTTGTTGGTGCCCAGACCAAAACGCTCAGTCCCTGAGTGTGTCACCCTACACGATGCTCCACTTACTTGGTAGAAAGCAAAGGAAAGGGAGGACGTGTAGTGAATGTGCCCTGTTACACTGATACAATACACTTTCCACAATAAAGTTACATTTGCAGACTCTCAGGCCACTCTTCATTTTCTACCAAGGATCAATAATAATTTGAATTTCTATAGAATTTTGCACTTTGTAAAGCTCCTTCATATACATTATGATAACCTTTCATACCAGCCACCATGTAGGTGGAGTCATCCCTACCTTACAATTATGAAGAAAGAAAGAAGTAGAAGTTCATAAAAGTGGAAATATGAAAAGCAAACATTTTTCCATCATGACTGAGGGTGTCAAGGTCATGAATGTGACAACGATTATCACAATTTCCTGAAAAATCAGAGCCTGTTAGTAGCAAAGCTAGAACTACATCAGTGGGTTTCTGGTTACCAAACTTGTATTCATTCTGTAATTCATTCAATAAGCGTTCATTAACTATTTATTGTATGACAGTCACTATCCTGAGGCTAAAAAGCTAAATAAGACATGGTCCCTGTTTTCAAGGATCTCATCAGGGATACAGTAAAATATACAAGCAATTACAACATACAGTGTGGTGAGCGCTCTGAGTGATCCATGTACGAGAAGCCACTGGGAGCACAGAGAAGAAGCACCTGGCACAGATTTGGGGACCAGTGACTACTTTTGAGGGAAACTACAGTTACCCAAGTTCTGAAGGACATATTGATATTTTCTAAGTACAGTAAGATTCATAAAGGCATTAAGAGCAGCAGAGAGTGCGTGCCAGGACCCAGAGGTGAGAAGGAATGCAAACGAGAAACAGAAGGAGTGAACATGTCATCTCTGGCGACCTGGATGAAATTCAATCTTACTGGAGCATAGATGGAGAAGCACGAAGTGATGAGAGATCAAGCTGCAGATATTAGCAGGGGGCCTTGTTTGCTGTACCTCTTCTCTTTCCAGCACATTTGGCTGCATCTCTGAGCATGTTATTCAGCCTGCCCCATGTTTCTAATCAGGAAAACCCTGCTGTTCTTGGTGCCTGAACGCAACCAGAGCTGCTAATGGACCTCACTTTGACCTTTGGTTTTTGCGGAGGCAAGACAGGGCCTTGAAGACTGTCAGGGGAGTCATAAACTTTGACTTACAGAGAATTAAGACTGCAATTAGGGAGGCCTGGGCATTTGGTACTGAGTTTGGCAAAGCAGAAATCCCTCTGCCAATAGGGAATAGCTCTCCAGAAGGTGTTAGCCCTCCGTTGCTTGCGAAGATTCTTTAGGCACCAGATACTATAAGGTGAAATAGCCCATCAGGGTATCCTGCTAATTCAGTATTAGGTACAGACATGGTAATCCACTTCTAGGCTTGTTTTATTGAGACAAGCTTGTTTTATGAGAGGGATACACTTTCTAATATTTCTGTGGCTTGACTAAAACTCGTGTTTGTTAATCTCTCGGCGAGACTCAATCAGACACAATAATCTGGATGATTAAATACAAGGTCAAGCACTATATATTACTTTAAATTGGCTCTCTCTGAGTTCCCAAGAATGCCACATATAGCTGCAGAAATCACCTTTGGCAATTCCATAGCACCTAATAAAGGGAAACCTTATTGGGTTAGGATATTTAATACACATTTATTGATATACTTCTGTAGAGTAGCACCCTGATCCACCAGGGAAGATGAGTGACACAAGACATTTTCATGGGATGAATTATTTTTTTCAGGGAATATTTTCACCAAAGATCAGGGGAGACTCCTTCCTTGTCAGGCCATAAATTACTTAGTACTTCCTTATAAAATGCAGTGAATAAAAGTTTCAATTCTTTAAGTCAGATGTTAGATAAAAAACTTTTTTTAAACAAATTTCATTTGTCTTCTGTTTAAGCAAATAGAAAGAAAAGATGAGATTTTTATCCCCACTAGTGTCTCAGTCATTTTCTGGTGAGATCCTCTTTGAGAATTGCTTAAATGATATTGTGGGTTGAGTTGTAACCCCCCAAAAGATATGTTAAAGTCTTAACCCCCAGAACCTCAGAATGTGACTTTATTTGGAAATAGGGCTACAGCAGTTTTAATTAGTTAAGATGAGGTCATACTAGAGTAGGGTGGGCCCTAATCCAAAAGGACTATTGTACTTATAGGAGGAGGAGAGAAACACAGGGAGAAATCCATGTAAAGACAGAGGCAGAGATTGAAATGATGTGTCTATAAGCCAAGGAAGGTCCAAGGATTGCTAGCCCTCACCAGAAGCCAGGAAAGAGGTATGAAACAGCGTCACTCAGAGCCCTCAGAAGTAATTAACCTTCCTGGCATCTTGATTTTGAGCTTATATCCTCCAGATTTGTCAGACAATAAATTTATGTTGTTTTAAGGCACCTAGGTTATGGTACTTTGTTATGGTAGCTCTAGGGAATTAAGATAAATGGCCTGAGCAGGACTGCAAATTCCTTCCCTCCACAACCCCAAACTTGGGAAGGTGATCTTGAGCTACATGGATGTGACTGGTCCCTGTTTGTTTCATCTGACATGAACTGCCCCTTCCTTTTTTTATAGGATGTTTGACAGGGTAGACATCTAATTAAAATTTCTCTTTTCACATTTGGGGCACTGAAAGATGGCTTCTGTTCTCATACAGAAATGTTCCAAAAAAGAAAGCACTCAGAAATTCTCATGATGTCATATAAGGCATAATGGCTGTAGCATATCTTTTATTAATTGCAACATATGTAAGTTAGCTCCTGGGATTATGGATATTGTAGGTCTTCTCTATCATGCTGTCCTCATGACAGTTTATCAAGGCCATATGTCCATAGGTGAAGGAAAAGCAATCTCATGACAAGTGGCCAAGGTCTCAGCCTCTCAGGTGGGTTTGTCTTAGGGTTTATGGCACGTTCTGTTTCTCAGTCTTCCTACTGATTGAGAGCAGATGGGCACTGAGTTCTAGAAGGCATGGAGAAATCCTTGTATTTGACCATTTTCCAAAGCAAAACTAGAGACAATTATCTGTGTTAGCTTGACTTGGCAATAGCATTGGACTAGTAAAATAATGACAGCCAATAGATTGTCATAAGGTTCAAGGATACCCATCTTCGGCACTAATACCCCAGCAGCTCCACCAATCACGTGTATTACTTTGACTTCTAATTTGTGTTAAATTTTGTCTTGTTGCTGGCTTCATCTAATTTCCAACTAGACAGCCCCTCTATGGTTAACTTGCTATATTTTGCTAGATAAAAATTTGCCATTTCAGTTTAATTTAGATAATGACAGTCTAAAAACTGAGATAGACCTCCATTTACCACCAATCTGATGATGTTTGTTTGTAGGGAAACAAACACCCCATGCATTCCTCCTTAAGTACAACGTTGTCTGTCAGCCAGTGGGGTGGATTTAATAATTAAGTTCTCCAAAGCTGTAGAGAACATAGCCCTCACGCGACACTCATGATAACATTACTTGGCTCAATTAAACTGTGACACCAAATCCACTGGCCTAATGTTGAAGTGGCCCAGACTTTCTACACTGTCAGAGGAATATTCTGATGTAGCACCCACTCGTCCTTAGAGCAAAACCAGCTGCTATAAAAAAAAAAAAACTCACATGAACTGTAAAGAAGCAAGTGAAACACAGACACTAAAACAAGCTTATTCAAATGTGTTGGGTACCAAGGCCACAGGTTTGTTTCTTGCTTGGTTTCGGCAGGTGAACAGCTTATCCACAAAACAAGGGAATTAAGAGCAGAATGAGATTTCTTTTGGTACCTTAAACCGCAGGCAAGCTGACCATGCAGTCATGTTACAGCTCTCTGAAATAGTCTGCACTGTTGATAATGAGAGGTGATTTTCATGAGTTTGGAAAAAATTTGAGAACGATCTCCAAGGGTGTTAAAGGCTATCATATATATGTATATTTAAAATACTTCTCTGCCTCAGTAAGCAAGGTGGGCTTTGAACACCCCCTTTGGGATTGTGTCTCTCCTTTCCCCTAAAATGCTGAAGTAAATTAAAAAGTGAAAAACCCAAACAAACAAAAAGATACATGCACCCCAATGTCCATAGCAGCATTGCCAAGATATGGAAGCAACCTGTGTCCATCAACAGATGAATGGATAAAGAAGATGTGGTGTGTGTGTATATAGACACACACACACGATGGAATATTAGCCATAAAAAGAATGAAATTCTGCCATTTGCAGCAACATGGATGGATTTGGAGGGTGTTATGCTAAGTGAAATAAGTTAGACAGAGGAAGACAAATACTGTATGATATCACTTATATGTGGAATATAAAAAATACAACAAACTAGTGAATATAGTTTCACTGGGATTGTAATTTTTCTTTAAATCAAAGAAAAATAAATTCTTCTTGGAAAAAAATTTTTAAAAAGGCTATCATGGACTGAATGTGTCTCCCAAAGTTCGTATGTTGCAATCCGAACCCTCAAGGTGATGGGATTAAGAGGTGTGGCCTTTAAGAGGTTTAGGTCATGAGGCCAGAGCCTCCCTCATGAATGGAATTGTGCCCTTATAAGAAGAGATGGATGAGCTTGCTGTAGCTCTCTACTCTCTACTGTGTGAGGACACAAGGAGAAGACAGCCATCTACAAGTCAGGAAGCAGGATCTCACCAGGCACTGGATCTGCCATCTTGGACTTCCCAGCTTCCCAAACTGTGAGAAATAAATATCTGTGGTTTAAGGCACCCAGTCTATGGTATTTTTGTTTCATAGCAGTCCTAGCTGGCTGAGACAAGGGCACATTTTTCAAAGGATGAGGCTAAATTTGCTGGCAGTATTGAATTCATGATTTTAGAATTTCCAGTTTTTGAGCTTTACAATTTGTGTGTTCTCTCTCCTGATTAATGAGCTTTTGTTTTTATTACATCTTGCTTGCAATATCGAGGTTAGGGAAGGAGTACATTGAGTAGTTATGGTGATGCCTTCATGTGTCATACAACAGGGAATTTGTATTAGTATTAGTTTGAAAAGTATTAGCGAAAGTATTAGTTTGAATCTGACTCTGATATTTTCCAAGTATGTGTCCTTGGGAAAGTTAATCTCTGTGTGTTTCTTTTTCTTTCTGTGCAGGCAGAAGTTTGCTAGAATAAAACCTTGGTTAACTGGAATCCAAGTTCCTAGCATTGGATCCAATGTATCAGTTCTGACTGGGGTAAGCAGTAATAACTAGAAGCAGCAGGGTATAACACTGAACTTCATTACAGGTGAGAACTATGAAAACTATCTTCTATTGCAGAAAAGGGCAGACACAAGAAGGGGTCAAAATCAAAGGGAACCTAAGTGCAATAAAATTGTCCTCTGGCATAGAAAACACCTTCCTTTAAGATATAATGTTTATTCCCTATAAAAGCAATGGACTATAATGACACAGAAAAAGAATATTTTTTTCACATGTTTTCAGGCAACCATATGATTCTTACTGTTTTATATACTCTGTTTCCTTGTCTTCTATGACGTACATTTCCTTGGTGTCATACATACCCACCGAATCTCTGCTGCTCCTTTTTTTTTTTTCATCCTTCTGAGTTTGTTTTCCTTTAACTGGCCAGTATATGGTAACGTTTCTTAGAGCTGGGCCAGTACCTTATTCTCACCCTGTGGGAAGCCTCACATACAACTACAGTTTTAATCATCACCACATGTCAAAAACTCCCAAACATAAATCCCCAACTTCTGACCTTTTGTTAGAGTTTTGGATCTGTGTATCCAGCTGTCTTTTTCACATCTCCAGTTAGATGTCTCAAAATAACCTCACATTCAACACGTCCAAAGACAAATGCTTGATTGCCATCTGCAAACCTGTTTCCTTTTTTTTTTGAGGTGCTCTCCTCAGTCAATGGTACTGCCTTCCAGCAAGTTGCATAGATAAAATGTTGAGTCCACTTTGGAGGTCTTTTTCCCCATCTTGAATCCATCAAGTTCTCTGTATTTCCACCATTATTTTCCTGTCCAAGCTAATGTTAGGTCTCTATCCATTCTTGCCCCTTCCAATCCAATTTGGGGATTTTATAGCCAAAGTGATCATTTTAATATGTGAATCTGAATAGAAACATACATTTTGACTTCCGGTCGGTGGGTATGCCTATAGTAGAGGAATACACTTTTTTTCACTTTCATCTCATCATCCAGTTTCTTGATGGTGTCTCCCATTGGCTGGATACACCTGGGAGCTGGAGGGTAAAGGGGCCCATTGATGGAGTTTTCAAAGTTCTGTCTTCTAGGGTATAGGGTATGGTGGAGAAGTGTGTAGAGTAGGTCTGGAGGGACACATTGAGCATGAAGATTCCCAGTTTCCAGTCAGTTCTCTGCCCCACCTCCTGCCTAATTTCGTGCCATTCTTCTTTCTAACACTCTCTGTTCCCCCTACACTAGTCTTCATCATTCCGCTACTTTCCATATGCTGATCACTCTACCTGGAAAGGCCCCTTTGCCCAATCTCTTTACTTAGATAACTTGTACTTATTTTTCATGTATTAGTTCCAACATCACTTCCACATGAAAGCCTTCCCCATACTCCCAAATTAGGTCAGGCCTCCTGTTATATACTCCTGAAATACCATGCACTTTTATTACATAGTACTCATCATACGTTTAATTTTATATTTTTCTCTGATATTTTGATTAATGCCCAACTCCTCTGTGAAACTGTCAACTCCTTAGCATCTGACATGATGCATGGCACATGATAGCTGTTTGCACAATATTTGTCAAATGAATAAATGCACTTACTATTATATCATAGTGTGTAAGTAAAAAGAGAAAGTTTTGAATGGATGACTCAAATCTTTACCTCAGATATCCTTCTAAATTTTAGGAAGAAAGTGAGCACTCCTTAAATATTACATATCAATCCAGAAGTTGAACCTTACAACTTAATGGATGCAATACATAGTAATGCATATACGTAGAACAAAATTTTCAGAGGAAGAGTTGGATAGAATTAGGTAGAGAACCGTCTTATTGCAAAAGTTGTCATGGAACATTGAAAAATCACAGTTCTGCCCTTTTGTTTAGGTTTTCTGGTCAAAAATCAGACGAATACATAAATGGAACACTCCTGAGCACTTTCTCCAGCTTTTTTTCCCCACAAGATCTTATTTGGAAAAGTGTACATACTTGCATGGCTAAAGGAAATCATCAAAGGCAAAAGTAGTGACTTTTAGTCTAGATTTGAAGTGGGAATATTTGTCTGAGGCCTTTTTAGACATCAAACTGAAGAGTGCCTCCAGTGAGGGTTCATGAGAAATTGATCTTCTGCTGGGTCTCAGATGGAAACTGAGACTTGGTATGCTTTTTCATTGTGTGTCTTGGTAGAATGGAGAAAGCCCAGATGCAAACACAAATGCACTTCAAGCCTTCAGGTATTAGGCACTTAAGTTATAAGGATTCTTCTTAAAAATACCGAACTGTGTGGAGGATTATATTAGTGAAATATGAACCTAGCACCTGCCATTTGTGGTTCAAATTCTAGTTGGGTGGGAAATAGGTAGAATATATTTCACTGACTGATTTATTTTAAAAGGTGTATATAAAACATCTTGGGAGCTTGCATCCAAATCCCTGAAACTATACACCACCAGTTTAATGGGTATTGTGGTCACCAGCTTAGTGAGTATTGGTATGAATTAATTTTTATCCCATACTAGGTTCATACCATTTTTATACTATTTTTTTAGCCTAAGGGGTTAGTGAGCAGCACAATGATTAGGGGTTATTAGAAGGATACTGACACTAAACAGATAAGGCTAAGAATTTCAAGAATTTTCTATCTTTAATTTTTTATTTAGTATTTCATTTCACAAGTTTATATTAGTAATTGGCCTTCAAAACAAATCATGTACAATGAAAAGAAGCTTTCTCTTCAGTTTAACATAAGTAAATTGAAATGCCAAATGACATATTGTTATGTTACTATAGAACTAATATTTATCAAAAACTATTATGTGTCATCCACAGTGTTCAGCACTGCATTGATTAGCTCTTGTAACAATAGAGCTGTATAAGAAATTATCCCAATAACAAGTGACTTAAAACAGTCATTTAGTCTCCTGGATCTGCTGGTCACTTATGGTGGTTCTGCTGATCTAGGCTGGGCTCTACTGGGCAGCCCTGCTTCAAGCTGCAAATTAGCGAAGTGGCAGGAGCAACTCTGCTTCATATATCTCTCATCCTCTCATCCTTTGCCTGCAAGCTAGCTGAGACATGTTCTCATGATAATGACAGTAACACAAGAGAACAAACAAATACACAAGGCCTCTGAGAACCTAGGCTCAGAACTAGCATGTTCATCATATCTACCCACATATCAGTTGACCAAAGCCAATTATACCCAATCAAGGTACCCATGATGAGGATGTGGCAAAGGTGTAGATAGGGGGAGGGAGTGGACATTGGAGTGAATCATTCAATCTGCTATAGGGACACCTTAAATTCTTTACCTCATTTAATGCTCACAGCAGCTGTGAAGTATCAGGGTACATAATTTAGAGGTGAAGAAACCAAGGTTCGAGAGTTAGAGTAGCTTCTTCTATTTTACAAAATAACTAACTGGCAAAGCTGAGATTCAACATCCAGTTTGTTTGACTTCAGAGCTTAAGCTTTTTCTGTTGGAGTGTCTCTTAGTGTTTTCATGTTTCTACTAAAGTTTAGGCATAAATCACTATGTAGAAAGAGGGAAAATGAATGTTTTATTGATAGAGGTTTTCCTCATTTAATTTTACTCCTTTTAAAAAGCTTAGATAATATTCAAAGTAGAAAATTAAATCTATGTCAACTGATTTTTGCTTTTCCTTGTATCTTTATCTTTCTTACATGTTAGAAAAGGAAAAAGAAACATAACAAAAGGAAGACTCACACTATTTTTCAAAGAAAAAATAAAAACAATATTATAGTTAAAATTGAAACTTAAAACTCCATTCTGATACCATTTTACCTTAAACTTCCTTGGGATTATGTTCTCATAAATTTATCTTTCCTTAAAAAAAATTTTATCTGAATCCTGATGACATAGTGGTTTCTTCTCCCTGTTTTCCAACTTTCTCAGTTTTGTGGTTCAATGTATTGAAAATTTTTTAACCTTATACAGTCAATATGCTAAAATTCTATGGTTGTAAAGACCAGTAAGAGGAATTAATAATAGCTGGCATTTATTAAATGCCAATCATGTTCTGGACACTTTACCCATCTTAACTCATTTAGCATTCACAAAAACCATGTAAGTTAAAAGGTGATTATATTATGTGCTTTGTAGATAAAAGGCTCAAAGAGGTTAAAGCACATACCCTGTTTCCCATAGCTAAAGAAGGCATATAACCAAGGTCTGTCTGAGGCCAAAACCTGTACCATTAAAAACTATATCACATTATTTCTCCCACCTGGAGTGACTCATAATCTAGTGTGGGAATCTAGAGAAGCAATAACAGTAGAGAGAGAGATGGACAAGCAAACATAAAATTGCAAAGCATTGTTCTTGAAAGTATAGTTTTGTGATCAGTGTAATGGAAACACAGTGGAACAAATGTTTATATCTGCCAGAAGAATTCATGAGGAAAATAATAGCAGTAGAGAAACAAAAAAAGAAGGATATTATAAGTTGTTGTAAATAAATATATACATATAAAGTTAGAAAGCAAGGACTTTCTAACATTCCTTGGAGGCTGTTTATATGTTTATTTTTATGCTATAATAATACTGTATTATAACTAACCACAAAACCTTAGTGGTATAAAATAATAAACTTTAATTTAGCTCACAAGTCTGTGGGTTGAGTGGAGATTGACTGTTTTAGGCTAGGCTTGGCCAAGAGGCTCTGCTGATCTTGGTTGTATTCATTAACACATCAGGAGGTTAGCTGATCATGCAGGGTGCAGCTATAGAGCTGAGCTTTGTAACACATCTTTCTCTTTTAGAACCAGCTTGGGAATGTTCTTCTTATGGTGATAGCAGAGGCTCAAGAGAATGGGTTAGAAACTCACAACTTTTGTTAAGGCCAAGGCTCAGAACTGGCACAATACAACTGACTTATTAGAGTTATCAAATAAAGTCAAATGACTAAAGCCAAAATCATGGTGGGGAAATATACTTCATCTCTTTCGTGGAAGGTATTATAAAGTCACATAGCAAAGGACGTGAATACAGGAAGGGTGAAGAATTGAGGTAGGGGAGGATTCTGGGAGGCCTGCAGAATAGGAAGCACCAGGAATCTGTCTCTCCACCTAGACAATAATTTCACTGACAGAATCTGTCGAATGTAACTATTTTGGAATTCTGGAGCCTATTGAGGCTTGCAACTTCCAGGAAGGTTTGAAGAATAAATTATAATTAATTTCAGTTAATTCAGCTCTTAGTACTGTAGTAGCTACCCATCCCCCAACCCCAGCTATGTGGCAGGCAGCTGTGCATGTGTTCCAGGAGCAGCTTGCACACAGGGTGGGTAGAAAGAACCTGTCCTTCAAATATACAGGACATGTGCTCTTATTTCAGATTGCTGTTCCTAATCAGAAGTTCAAACAAAGAGGCAGTGGCCATTGCTGTTCCATCTCTCCCCATGTTGCAAGCCTCTCTGTCTCTGACTGAAGTGACTTCAAAGGGATGGCGCTTCTCCACCCCCCATCTTTATTTTTCTCTTTTTTCCCTCTTGAGAGCCAGACATTGAGAGTAGGACATTCAAAAGCAATTGTGTATAGGGGGGAAATTAGAAAGTGACCACACAGGCTCAAGGGAAGGCACAGGCTCAGAAAAGACCTGAGGAGACCTAAAGTTTACATCTCAGGAGGATCCTCAGCACAGGGACAGCCTACAACAATCAAAACCGAGCAAAATCAAAATAGCAAACCTTGGGGAAGGGGGAGAATCTGATTTCCAGAATCACTACATTATTAGATTCAAATGTCCAGTTTTCAACGCAAAATCACAAGGCTGATATATTTAAAATGCTAAAAGAAAATAAACTGTCAACCAAGAGTCCTATATCCACCAAAACTGTCCTTCAAAAGTGAGGGAGAAATTAAGCATTTCCTGGATAAACAAAAGCTGAGGGAGTCCAGTTACCTCAGTAATGATGTATAAAGATGTAATTTTGTGACATTAACAACTGAAAAATGGGGGGGATAAAGCTGTTAAAGAGACAGTTTTTGTACGTTATTGAAGTTTACAAAAAGTCAACTAAACACAAAAGAAGACAGTAATGCAGGAAATGAGGGACTAAAAAGCTTATGTGTCATATAGGAAACAAGAAGCAACACGACAGAAGTAGGTTCCTCCTTATCAGTCATTACTCTAAATGTAAATGAATTAAACTCTCCAATCAAGTCAGAGGTTGGCAGAATGAGTTTAAAAAAAACCATGATCTAACTCTACACTGTCTACAAGAGACTCACTTTAGATCCAAAGAAACAAATAGATTGAAAGTGAAAGGATGGAAAAGGATATTTCATGCAAATAGTAACTAAAAGAGCAGGGGTGACCATACTAATATTAGACAAAATAGAGTTTAAGTCAATGCCTAACAGAGACAGAATGATATAAAGTGTTCTGGGTTCAGATCTCAGTTCTACAACATACCAAGCTAAATGACCCTGGACTAGTGTCTTAAATTCAGAGACATCCAGCTTTCTTATCATATAATGAAAATTGCTTTTCACAATTATCACAAGGATTAGATATAAAACATATAAATCATATGGTGTGTATGTGTGCATGTGTACATACATGCTACTCTTTAAATGTATATAAAACTTATGTTCCATAATAGCAGTAATTGAGTCAAGCCAGAATCATCAAAACTATTAGATGAAAATTCGTTTGGCAGCAGAAAGTGATGTGATACACTGAGCCCTGAGGGACTGCTCTAGTATTAAAGGAAAACAAAAAGCCAAGACAACTAAATATAATGCATAATCCTGGATTGGATCCTGAACCAAAAATGTCACTAAAAAGGACATTATTGGGGTGGTTGACAAAACTTGATTATGGGCTCTATGTCAGATAATAGTATTTTTTGTATATTAGATTTTTTGAATTTGGTAATTGTACTGTGGTTAGGTAAGAGAATATCTTTGTTTTAGAGGATATATACTTAATATCTAGTGGTGAAAAGCCATGATACCTATAACTTATTCTCAATGGCCCATAAGAATAATAAGATTAAGGATTGTAATAATAAGGAGTGTGTAATTAGAGAGAAAGAGAAAATCCCAAAGCATTAAAATCTTAAAAATTTATGAATCCACATAAAGAATATATGGTGTTCATCATATTATATTTTTCTGTAGGTTTGTAAGTCTTCAAAATAACACAAGTTGAAAAAAGGAAAGAAAAAAAAAAAAAGAATTGAGGCCAAAAATGTGATCTACTACAGTAGATTACGTAGAATATCCATCTGCAATCTCAGCAATGGATGTATGTTAATTAGCAAATGCCTAAAACTCCTGGTGAGAAATGTATTTTACATTACCTACCAGAACACATAGGTATATTCATGCATATGTACATATAAAATGGAAACAAAAACTTCAAAAAACAGTATTTATTTTCACTTATTCTGACTGATCCACGCATATATTGTCTTGTCTTCTATTTCATTCTATTTTATTCTACTGTATTTCATTTAAAAAAGGCTTCTCTTTGCTTCAAACTGAATTGATTTCATCATGCCCTAATAAGTCACAAACCATGGATTGAAAATAGCTTAATACGGTCAATTTTGAATACCTGGCAAGACATGAAGTGTAAGAGGAATTTATAGGTAGATGGAATCATACAAACTGACATACATTCACCAAGGAGAGGGAATTAAAATGGTTTCACCAAGGAAAGTACAATGTATGCCAGGGAGACTCATGTACAGGTTTGATAGTGTGTTAGTCCTTCTGACCTTGGTGTTTTTAGATATCCGTATGGTAACACTACAGAGAACAGTTATACTACAGAGGATTGTTTGGTATTAATAGTTGCATAAAGAGTAAAGAATAGCTATGGTTTAATTCTGCTTATATGGGTTTCAGTTAGTAAATGTTTTGATGTAAATTAAATCATTTAATTTACATGTAAATTAAATGTAAATTAAATGAATTTAGCATTTGTCTGTGCATCATGGCATGGTAGTAGAGATCAGATTACAGGCACATTTCCAAAGAACTCACAGTTCAGGTTTATAAAGATAACTCCAAAAATTATGTCTTCAATGATGAAGACTATGAAAAATTTTTTGAACTTTTACTACATATAGTCTCTGTTCCAAGTGGCTTATAAGCATCATCTCATTTAAACAAATGACAACCCTATGAGGTGATTACCATTATTCAGCTTACTTCACAATTAAAAACTGAGACTCCCTTCCTAAGTCTGCACAGCTAGTACATGATGAAGTCAGGATTTGGACCCAAGTCTTTTCACTCCAACGCCTAAATGCAAAACTCTTAATACATGAGCTGGGAGAGGTATGAATGAAATTTCTCCTAGATCTTTTGGAGAGAGTGTGCCCCTGCTGACACCTTGATTTCAGATTTCTGGCCTCCAGAACTGTAAATTATCATAGTTTTAAGCTACCCACTTTGGGGTAATTTGTTACGGCAGGGCTAGGAAACTAATATAGACAGCTTGACGAAAACAGGAGCATGAATATAATAATCAAGATTTTTCTACAAGTTAAGTGGAAGGACAAGTAGGGTTTTAGAAAACAAATATGAGGTTTAGGAAGCACAGTTTTTCAAGGAAATTTACAAAGGCCAACGTTATTGAATGTCCAGGTGCAAGCTGAATATGCACTGTCCAATCCAAGAAGATTTTGTTCATAATACTGATCAAGAGATATGTTTCTTTGTTGAGTTAGGGCTTCATTTCACACGTAATTCAATAACATCATGGCCATTGATTCTCAAATAAGTTCTATAACAGAGATTAATCATAGCTTTGTTTCACATGCACTTCAGCGACCAAGGAAAAATAATTACCACAGGACAAGTCATCAGTGTCATTGCTGTCAGGGCTCCAACAGAGACAGGGGCAAGCTGACATTGAGTCATGAGCTGGATAAGTAAGATGGAAAGGCTTGACCCTGTCCCTGGCTGTGCTCAGCTGTCCAAATCCAATAACAGAGACACACCCAGCAAAGAGCATACACAGTACAAGAGTACTCAGTTGGTCAAATGGGATGGAGGTTTAGAATGTCGGGATCTCATGCAAGAAGTGGGATTTGGGATCATCAGATAGAATTTTTCACACACAAAAATTGTGAATCAGATTCTTTTGAAATCTGATTTTTAAGTGTTGTCAACTATTTCAAATTAAATAACACTGTGCAGGTTGAGTGGAGAACATCAGTGGGCTATATACATCACTATGAACCATGGCGAGTCCTCTGATTGAATAGATTTTTCTTTCCAGTTTAGTCTAAGGGCAGCAGGATTCAGGAAATGAAGGTAGAGGGCAGAATTAGGTAAGGATTCTAATCTTTCTTATCTGCAGCTGGCATTCTGTAGTACAGAGCTGGGCTCCACTAGGATTCTTTAGCACAGTTAGCAGGGTAAAGAAAACAAACAAATGAAAAAGCAAGCAATCAAAAACAAAAATGAATAAAGAAAACAAACAAAAAAATATCCTTGGTACCAAAGATAAGATCAACAAGGACTAGTCTAATGGATAGGCCGTCTACATCCATGAAGGTAAGGGAGGCTGAGAAAACTTTCTTGCTGTGTTCCCCTGATGTATGATAATTTAGATAGTAATAGTCCAAAGTGCTTTTATATCCATTCATTATTATGTTTGGAGATTTTAATATCCTGCTGGAATTTTTCGTCACTAGGGTTAAATGATGCTGAAACATAGGTGACTATTATCATTATTTACAATAGAAAAAAGGGCTGAAATTAGGGACTGGTTATTAAGACAAAATGTGGAAAACTTAGCTTTTAGAGCTGTGTTGTCGGGAACAGTACCACTATCTCCCTTTGCTTATATTCATGGTGAAGCCAGGATCTGAAGTAGCCACAAGTCACATGTAGCTATTGAGCACTTGAAATGTGGCTGGTTGAAATTGAGATGTACTTAGTATAAATGTACACCAGATTTCAAAGACTTATAAAAGGTATCATTAATATTTTTATGACAATTATACGTTGAAATAAAGATATTTTGCATATATACAGTTAAATAAAATGTTTTATTAAAATTATTTTCAACAGTGAAAACTGAAGCCAAATCTGGCCTCTATCCCAACACCAAATTAATTCTCAGTGAGAGTTTTGGGTGAAGTAGAAAAGAATAGCTTTATTGCTTTGCCAGGCAAAGGGAGCCACAGCAGGCTAATGGCCTCAAAACTGTGTGCCAACTTGGAGAGGGTAGTGAGGAGTTTTATAGTAATGGTTCAGAGAGGGCGTGATCAGCTCATGGACAGTCTTCTGATTGGTTGGTGGTGAGGTAAGTGGGAGTCAGTATCATCAACCCTTCTGGGGATCTACCGCTTGTGGACAGCATTCCGTTTTGTTTTTTTTTTTAAACATCTTATTGAAGTATAATTGCTTTACAATGGTGTGTTAGTTTCTGCTTTAAAACAAAGTGAATCAGTTATACATATACAATATGTTCCCATTTCTCTTCCCTCTTGCATCTCCCT